>NC_074704.1:4717103-4936555 GCF_029448725.1 Salvelinus fontinalis
ATGGATTAGTCCACTGAGACAGACGTGAATCAGACAGGTGTCATGTGCCATAAAAAAAATATATAATTTGCTCGACTAAAAAGATGTTAGTTGACCAATAGCCTATCGACCAGTCGACTAAATGGGGTCAGACAATATAGACATTGATTCTTGAAGAATATAACTTATAAATGCCTCAAATGATTCAACTGTATTTCACCACCAGAAACCAAAACATAAGCTTGTTAAACACCACTGTTCATAAACAAACACTGTATAGCCTCTAAATCTGGTCAAAACTATCATTTTGACCTTATGGATGGCCAGTCCTTGTATTCATAGTGTAGTGAATTCAGGGGGTAGCCCTGAGCTGAACTCAAACCTTGGTCCAGCGACTGTCAAGCCAACACCTTATAACTGTTACACCAAGATGTCTGAACTTCTTGACGAGGTCGCTAGGTGTTGGGTTAAGGTTGCTACAATAGCTTTTTCTATGAATTTGATAGTGGTTACACTTCTCCAGCCCCCATCCCTCAGCTGTTTACCAAACCAAGTATCTGGGCAGCCATTTTGTTGCTGTTTAAATCCTAGTTTGCCCCTTTAAAAAAAGCCACACATCAATCGACCAACCTGCAGTTTAAACAATAACAAAGCTGTAATTCCACCACTGTTTTGGTAATAAGATGAGGGATGGGCCTGGAGAAATGTAACTACTCTTTAATTAATCGACAGACAAAAGGATGCAAGGACTGACCATCCATGATATCAACATTATAGTTAACCATGTTGAGTCTATACAGTGTTGATTTACATTGTTTCTAAACATTGGGGTAAAAAAAAGCTTATTTTGGGTTCTGATGGGGTACAACAGTTGAACTAAGCTCATGAAGCATGTGTTATATTCCTCAAGAATCAATGGCTAGAAATAAATAATTTAAAAGTCAAAATATAGATGCAATTGCAGATTTCCCCTTTAACACCACACATCAGTTCAACAACTGCAGAGTTTGTGCCTCTGTTTTTAAGACAGTACTTACTAGTGTTAATCAGGGCACGGCTTTTCAAAACCATTTCACGACTAAGTTCATCATTAGAACCATTGGATGCCTTAAGATGCGTTTGGGAAACCGGGCCCAGATATCCAGTTTCATCCTCTTCTTCCTCCTCCTTTTTCGATGTGACATTCATCTCCCCCTCCTCTTTCACTTCCACTTCAAAAACAGCATCCCCCTTCTCTTCTTTTACAGTAACATCCTCCTCCTCCTCTATCACTCTGAAAGCGTCTTCCTCCTCTTTCACTGAAACGTCTTTCTCTTCTTTCACGGTAACAGCCTCACCCTCTACTTGTTTTTGTATTGTAACAGCCTCCTCTTCCTCCTCCTCTTTCACGAGAACTTCTTTCTCCGTCCAACAGACCTCCTCTTCTGTAGCAGGAGGTGAGTAGCTTAGTGAACTCATGGTCGGAGATGTTAGCTAGCTATGCTAATGCTAACTTAACCAGCCCGCCAGCTGACTAAAAACAACAGCACCGTAAATATGAAATTAAATCGGATAACTAACTAGACGACAGAAGTGGGTTTAAAACACAGTGACTAAAATACACTATAGCGTCTAAAGAGCTTTATTGGTTCGGCTATTTTGTCTAGCAAGCTACAGAGGTGTCTGACTGACTGTTGCTGCTGTTGAAAGAAGCGTCCCGTCCACTAGATTATACGTCACACTAGCAGCATAACATAAAAGCCCCAAACCGCCATTTGCTGATTGGAGGGCAAAATATCACAGTAAAATATTGTTATGACTATAATATTTGTTGTCACCTTCAATTGTTGCACGTTTTCTCATAAAAAGTAGATTTTAACACTCTGTCTGCTCAGGCAAATTTGCCGACCTCCTAAACTTGGAACCAATCAGAGGTCCCGTACAGACCCCTGGTGATGTAGGCAGCCAATGGCCTGCTTTTATCTACGATGTAAATACAGCTTCTTGTGAAAACTTGAGCTGCTGTCTGATGGCAACAACAAAAAAACAGTCGGTGGTCCTGGAATTCAGAGAGACCTTGGGTAATTACAATAGGGGAATTTCACTTGGGTTTCTGTGCAAAGTACACTGCTCAAAAAAATAAAGGGAACACTTAAACAACACAATGTAACTCCAAGTCAATCACACTTCTGTGAAATCAACTACTGATACATTTGTTGCATACACACACATATTTCATACACACACACATTTCAGGCTGTGGCCTCATGGTTAGACAGAGCACTGGTAAGAGTGAGAACAATGGAAAATGCAGGTTCACATGAGTCAGTAATTCAAACTTTAATGCATAAGAAGCCCTACTAGCTTATAGTTAGTTAATCATGTCAAAAAACCTTACAAAACCGCACAATACTATCCAGATAATTCTTATTGCATACTGAACATTTCAAATGCACTCTAAAACATATTACTATCTAATTTCAGTGTTTGGGAGCTAGATATATCTATTTCTCTTCACCAGACAGCAGCTCACGTTTTCACAAGAGGCTGTAGTTACATCGTAGATAAAAGCAGGCCATTGGCTGCCTACATCACCAGGGGTATGTACGGGACCTCTGATTGGTTCCAAGTTTAGGAGTTCGGCAAATTTGCCTGAACAGACAAGAGTGTTAAAATATACTTTTTATGAGAAAATGTGAAATAATTGAAGGTGACAACAAATGTTATAATCATAACAATATTTTACTGTGATATTTTGCCCACTCCAATCAGCAGACGGCGGTTTGGGGCTTTTAGGTTATGCTGCTAGTGTGACGTATAATCTAGTGGACGGGACGCTTCTTTCAACAGCAGCAACAGATGGTCAGCCTCCTCGGTAGCTTGCTAGCCAAAATACTCAACCAATAAAGCTCTTTAGACGCTTTCGTATAGCCACTGTGTTTAAAACCCTCTTCTGTCGTCTAGTTAGTTATCTGATTTAATTTCATATTTATGCTGCTGTTGTTTTTAGTCAGCTAGAGGGCTGATTAAGTTAGCATTAGCCTAGCTAGCTAATATCTCCGACCATGAGCTCACTAACGTTAAGCTACTCCTCCTGATAAAGAAGAGGAGGTCTGCTGGACGGAGAAAGAAGTTCCCGTGAAAGAGGAGGAGGAAGAGGAGGTTGTCACAGTAAAACAAGAAGTAGAGGGTGAGGCTGTTACCGTGAAAGAAGAGGAGAAAGACGTTACAGTGAAAGAAGAGGAGAAAGACGTTACAGTGAAAGAAGAGGAAGACGTGTTCAGAGTGAAAGAGGATGATGTTACAGTAAAAGAAGAGGAAGAGGAAGATGCGTTCAGAGTGAAAGAGGAAGGGGGGGAGATGACTGTCACGTCGAAAAAGGAGGAGGAAGAAGAGGAGGAAACTGGATATCTGGGCCCGGTTTCCCAAAGTTATCTTAAGGCATCCAATGGTTCTAACGATGAACTTAGCCGTGAAATGGTTTTGAAAAACCGTGCCCTGATTAAAAGTAAGTACTGTCTTAAATACAGAGGCACAAACTCTGCAGTTGTTGAACTGATGTGTGGTGTTAAAGGGGAAATCTGCAATTACATCCATATTTTGACTTTTAAATTATTTATTTATAGCCATTGATTCTTGAAGAGTATAACACATGCCTCATGAGCTTAGTTCAACTGTTGTACCCCATCAGAACCCAAAATAAGCTTTTTTTACTCCAATGTCTAGAAACAATGTAAATCAACACTGTATAGCCTCAACATGGTTAAAACTATAATGTTGATATCATGGATGGTCAGTCCTTTCATCCATAGGTCTGTCTATGAATTTGAGAGTAGTTAAATGTCTCCAGGCCCATCATCATCTTATTACCAAAACAGTGGTGGAATGACTGCTGTGTTATTGTTTCAACTGCAGATTGGTTGATTGATGTGTGGCTTTTTAAAGGGACAACCTAGTATTTAAACAGAAACAAAATGGCTGCCAAGAGACTTGGTTTGGTAAACAGCTGAGGGATGGGGGCTGGAGAAATGTAACCACTCTCAAAATCATATAGAAAGATATTGTAGCAACCGTAACCCAACACCTAGCGACCTCGTCAAGAAGTTCAGACATCTTGGGGTAACAGTTATAAGGTGTTGGCTCGACAGTCACTGAACTCACTATATATACAAGGACCTTCCAGAAGGTCAAAATGATAGTTTTAACCAGATTTCGAGGCTATACAGTGTTTGTTTATGAACAGTGGTGTTTAACAAGCTTATGTTGTGGTTTCTGGTGGTGAAATACAGTTGAAACATTTGAGGCGTTTATAAGTTATATTCTTCAAAAGTCAAATATACAGTCAGTGTTTACTCCGTGGTCATTTAAGTGTGGCTCTGCGACACGGTATAATCATTGCCGCCACACCAAAAGAAACATCCTATTTCTACCAAACATAGTTTCAATAAAGTTCTGTAAAGCACTTTCGCTTTTCTTGTTCTGGGTTCAAAGATGAGTTCTGAAGGTTATTCAGCTCTGTGAGCTGCGGCCTGCAACTCCAGAAACCCAGCGTGCCAGTTGTGCCCAGTTCTTAGTACTGATGCTCTGCCAGTTGTGCCCAGTTCTTAGTACTGACGCTCTGCCAGTTGTGCCCAGTTCTTAGTACTGACGCTCTGCCAGTTGTGCCCAGTTCTTAGTACTGACGCTCTGCCAGTTGTGCCCAGTTCTTAGTACTGACGCTCTGCCAGTTGTGCCCAGTTCTTAGTTCTGACGCTCTGCCAGTTGTGCCCAGTTCTTAGTTCTGACGCTCTGCCAGTTGTGCCCAGTTCTTAGTACTGACGCTCTGCCAGTTGTGCCCAGTTCTTAGTTCTGACGCTCTGCCAGTTGTGCCCTGTTCTTAGTTCTGACGCTCTGCCAGTTGTGCCCAGTTCTTAGTACTGACGCTCTGCCAGTTGTGCCCAGTTCTGACGCTCTGCCAGTTGTGCCCAGTTCTGACGCTCTGCCAGTTGTGCCCAGTTCTTAGTACTGACGCTCTGCCAGTTGTGCCCAGTTCTTAGTTCTGACGCTCTGCCAGTTGTGCCCAGTTCTTAGTTCTGACGCTCTGCCAGTTGTGCCCGGTTCTTAGTACTGACGCTCTGCCAGTTGTGCCCGGTTCTTAGTACTGACGCTCTGGCAGTTGTGCCCGGTTCTTAGTTCTGACGCTCTGGCAGTTGTGCCCGGTTCTTAGTTCTGACGCTCTGCCAGTTGTGCCCAGTTCTTAGCTCTGACGCTCTGTCAGTTGTGCCCAGTTCTTAGCTCTGACGCTTTGTCAGTTGTGCCCAGTTCTTAGCTCTGACGCTCTGCCAGTTGTGCCCAGTTCTTAGTTCTGACGCTCTGCCAGTTGTGCCCAGTTCTTAGTTCTGACGCTCTGCCAGTTGTGCCCAGTTCTTAGTACTGACGCTCTGCCAGTTGTGCCCAGTTCTTAGTACTGACGCTCTGCCAGTTGTGCCCAGTTCTTAGTACTGACGCTCTGCCAGTTGTGCCCAGTTCTTAGTTCTGACGCTCTGCCAGTTGTGCCCAGTTCTTAGTACTGACGCTCTGCCAGTTGTGCCCAGTTCTTAGTTCTGACGCTCTGCCAGTTGTGCCCAGTTCTTAGTTCTGACGCTCTGCCAGTTGTGCCCAGTTCTTAGTTCTGACGCTCTGCCAGTTGTGCCCAGTTCTTAGTTCTGACGCTCTGCCAGTTGTGCCCAGTTCTTAGTTCTGACGCTCTGCCAGTTGTGCCCTGTTCTTAGTTCTGACGCTCTGCCAGTTGTGCCCAGTTCTTAGTTCTGACGCTCTGCCAGTTGTGCCCAGTTCTGACGCTCTGCCAGTTGTGCCCAGTTCTTAGTTCTGACGCTCTGCCAGTTGTGCCCAGTTCTTAGTTCTGACGCTCTGCCAGTTGTGCCCAGTTCTTAGTTCTGACGCTCTGCCAGTTGTGCCCTGTTCTTAGTTCTGACGCTCTGCCAGTTGTGCCCAGTTCTTAGTACTGACGCTCTGCCAGTTGTGCCCAGTTCTGACGCTCTGCCAGTTGTGCCCAGTTCTGACGCTCTGCCAGTTGTGCCCAGTTCTTAGTACTGACGCTCTGCCAGTTGTGCCCAGTTCTTAGTTCTGACGCTCTGCCAGTTGTGCCCAGTTCTTAGTTCTGACGCTCTGCCAGTTGTGCCCGGTTCTTAGTACTGACGCTCTGCCAGTTGTGCCCGGTTCTTAGTACTGACGCTCTGGCAGTTGTGCCCGGTTCTTAGTTCTGACACTCTGGCAGTTGTGCCCGGTTCTTAGTTCTGACGCTCTGCCAGTTGTGCCCAGTTCTTAGCTCTGACGCTCTGTCAGTTGTGCCCAGTTCTTAGCTCTGACGCTTTGTCAGTTGTGCCCAGTTCTTAGCTCTGACGCTCTGCCAGTTGTGCCCAGTTCTTAGTTCTGACGCTCTGCCAGTTGTGCCCAGTTCTTAGTTCTGACGCTCTGCCAGTTGTGCCCAGTTCTTAGTACTGACGCTCTGCCAGTTGTGCCCAGTTCTTAGTACTGACGCTCTGCCAGTTGTGCCCAGTTCTTAGTACTGACGCTCTGCCAGTTGTGCCCAGTTCTTAGTTCTGACGCTCTGCCAGTTGTGCCCAGTTCTTAGTACTGACGCTCTGCCAGTTGTGCCCAGTTCTTAGTTCTGACGCTCTGCCAGTTGTGCCCAGTTCTTAGTTCTGACGCTCTGCCAGTTGTGCCCAGTTCTTAGTTCTGACGCTCTGCCAGTTGTGCCCAGTTCTTAGTTCTGACGCTCTGCCAGTTGTGCCCAGTTCTTAGTTCTGACGCTCTGCCAGTTGTGCCCTGTTCTTAGTTCTGACGCTCTGCCAGTTGTGCCCAGTTCTTAGTTCTGACGCTCTGCCAGTTGTGCCCAGTTCTGACGCTCTGCCAGTTGTGCCCAGTTCTTAGTTCTGACGCTCTGCCAGTTGTGCCCAGTTCTTAGTTCTGACGCTCTGCCAGTTGTGCCCAGTTCTTAGTTCTGAGGCTCTGCCAGTTGTGCCCAGTTCTTAGTTCTGACGCTCTGCGGCTCCTCCACTCACCCTTAAATTGCATCCTGTATACTATTATCATTTCCTGTATACTATAATCATTTCCTGTATACTATTATCATTTCCTGTATACTATTATCATTTCCTGTATACTATTATCATTTCCTGTATACTATTATCATTTCCTGTAAACTATTATCATTTCCTGTAAACTATAATCATTTCCTGTAAACTATAATCATTTCCTGTATACTATTATCATTTCCTGTATACTATTATCATTTCCTGTATAGTATTATCATTTCCTGTATACTATAATCATTTCCTGTATACTATTATCATTTCCTGTATACTATTATCATTTCCTGTATACTATTATCATTTCCTGTATACTATTATAATTTCCTGTAAACTATAATCATTTCCTGTATACTATAATCATTTCCCCAATACGTTATTGAGCTCATTTCTGGGGTTGGAAAGGATATTTTAGATGGTTTGAGTTTTTTCCTTTTAAAAAAAAAAGTCACCAGAACCAAGCTTTTGAGGGACTTATACATATTTATTTTTTGGGGGGAGGACCCCGGAACCCCTCCTTAAACGCCCCCCACCAACTAGCTAACTTTCCCCCAGAGGAAACACTATATACACTGTATATCCCTTGACTTTTTTCACATTCACAGCCTTATTCTAAAAATTATTTCAATGTTTTTTTTCTCACCTACACACAATACCCCACAATGACAAAGCAAAAACAGTTTCTTAAAGAAATGTTTACATAATAAATATAATATAATAATTTTTTTAAACTGATGTCACATTATCATAAGTATTTAGACCCTTTACTCAGTACTTTGTTGAAGCACCTTTGGCAGCGATTACAGCATCGAGTTTTCTTGGGTATGATGCTACAATCTTGGCTAATGTGTATTTGGGTAGTTCCTCCCATTCTTCTCAGCAGATCCTCTCAAGCTCTGTCAGATTGGATGGGGAGTGTTGCTGCGCAGATATTTTCAGGTCTCTCCAAAGATACTCGATCGGGTTCAAGTCTGGGCTCTGGCTGGGCCACTCAAGGGCATTCAGAGACTTGTCCCGAAGCCACTCCTGCGTTATCTTGGCTGTGTGCTTAGGGTCTTGTCCTGTTGGAAGGTAAACCTTCATCCCAGTCTGAGGTCCTGAGCACTCGGAGCAGGTTTTCATCAAGGAACTCTCTGTACTTTGCTTGGTTCATCTTTCCCTTGATCCTGACTAGTCTCCCAAACCCTGCCGCTGAAAAACATTCCCACAGCATGATGCTGCCACCACCACCATGCTTCACCGTAGGGATGGTGCCAAGTTTTCTCCAGATGTGACGCTTGGCATTCAAGCCAATGAGTTCGATCTTGGTTTCATCAGTCCAGAGATTCTTGTTTCTCATGGTCTGAGAGTCTTTAGGTGCCCAAGGTCCTTCTCCCCCGATTGCTTAGTTTGGCTGGGCGGCGAGCTCTAGGAAGAGTCTTGGTGGTTCCAAACTTCTTCCATTTGAGAATGATGGCCACTGTGTTCTTGGGGAACTTCAAAGCTGCAGAAATGTATTAGTATGCTTCCCCAGATCTGTGCATTGACACAATCCTGTCTCAGAGCTCTACGGACAATTCCTTCGACCTCATGGCTTGGTTTTTGCTCTGACATGCACTGTCAACTGTGGGACCTTATATAGACAGGTGTGTGCCTTTCCAAATCATGTCCAATCATATGAATTTACCACAAGTGGACTCCAATCAAGTTGTAGAAACATCAAGGATGACCAATGGAAACAGGATGCACCTGAGCTCAATTTCAAGTCTCATAGAAAAGGGTCTGAATACTTAGGTAAATAAGGTATTTCTGTTTTTTATTTTGAAAAATAAAAGTCTGTCAGTGGTATGAATACTTGGTAGAACTGTTATACAGAAACCAGCTATTCTCTGAATTTTGCAATAATATAAACTTGTTTTCGTTTTGTTATTATGGGGTATTGTGATGTCATTATGGGGTATTGTGTGTAGATTTCTTTGTATTTTATTTGATCCATTTTAGAATAACGTAACAAAATGAAAAAAGTTAAGAGCTCTGAATACTTTCCGACGTGGATCTCCAGCTTAGTGTGTTTAAAGTGGAACAGAAAAACAACTAATTCCCTGTACATTCTGATATACTGTAAGTGTTAAGAAAAAAAATCCTCTGCAAATGACCACATACCACAGGGATTATATAGAGCCATTTTATAGGTGGGTTTAACCTCTACCGAGCACCTACCCCGGGTCCGGGAGCACCCCCCACCCCCCCCACACTGATTAGCATCGCTAGCATAGCGTCACAATTAAATAGTAGCATCTAAATATCATTAAATCACAAGTCCAAGACACCTAATGAAAGATACAGATCCTGTGAATAAAGCCACCATTTCAGATTTTTATAATGTTTTACAGGGAAGACACAATATGTAAATCTATTAGCTAAACACGTTAGCAAAAGACACAATTTTTTTACTCCAACAGTTTTTTCCTGCGTCAGTAGCTATCACTAATTCGACTAAATAAAAATATATATAGCCACTAACCAAGAAACAACTTCATAAGATGACAGTCTGATAACATATTTATGGTATAGCATAGTTTTTTTTTTTTAAATGTGCATTTTTCAGGTATAAATCACAGTTCTACATTGCAGCTGCAATCTGAAATAGTGCCGACGCAGCCAGAACAATTACAGAGACCAACGTCATATAACTAATTACTTATCTTAAAACATTTCAGAAAAAATACACAGCATACAGATATTGAAAGCCCAACATCTGGTGAATCCAAACAATATTTCAGATTTATTAAATTTTTTATAGCGAAAACAAAATGTAGCGCTAAATTAGCATAGCCACGCCAGCCAGAACCAGCTGGGCGCCCACGACCAGTTCACATGCACGACAGATATATGAAATAACATCGTAAATTGGGTCTTACTATTGCTGATCTTTCATCAGAATGTTGATCAAGGTGTCCTTAGTCCTGATGAGTCGTTCAATCCATTCATAATGGCAACTTTCCCTCTTCATTTAGCATATGTACTGGTCGACTGGCCAAAGTAAAAAAAGTCACAGAACGGAACACGGCAAAACTCACGAAAAAATTCTAATAATCTGATTAAACTATATTGAAAAAACATACATTAGGATGATATGGTCACATGTATCAAACAAACTTCGAGACGGAGATAGTTTTCATCCGTAACGGCAGCAAAACAGTAGACAATCGCACCTCCAAATCGCGCGATTCAGAGAACCGGAAGTTGTCAGTCACGCCAAAGAAATAGGTCTTATTTCACGTCAGTACAAGATAAACAAAACATTTCTCCTCTGACGTCCTCTTGACACCCAGAGGAAGACGAATGAAGTGTGTTTCGGGTCATAGGTGGCGTGACCATATATAGGCAGAGCGTTGAAGCGAGCATACACATCTTGCATTCTTCTTCTTGGTCAGGGAAAGTGCTGTCAAATGACTTCTGTTTCACTCAGAGACAAAATTGAAACGGTTTTAGAAACTATAGATTGTTTTCTATCCAATGGTATTAATTATATGCATATAGTAAGAGCAATAATTGAATAAGAGGCAGTTTAATCTGTAGAGGAAATTATGCTAATGCGAAAACAGCACCCCCTGTATTCTCAAGAAGTTAATGGAATTTGTAAGGGCCTAAAGGCCGTTATGGGGAAAAAGACCTGGAGGTCACATTTTGGAGAGGAGTAATGGAAGAAAATAGCACAGCACAGTACCGCAGTCAACAATTGAATTAATTCATAACAATCAATTAATTCATTCATGTTTTAACCTATTTTTCTGTAATCTGTCTCCCAGTACAAAGAGATGATCGAGGGTGAACAAGTAATACTTCAGGTATTTTGTCTTTGTACTCTGAGCTTGTTGCTTGGACTTGGGCGTCAATTCATGTTATTGATGTTATACAGCTTAGAATGACTTAAAAAAAAAAAAAACATTTTTTAACATGTCCGGGTTCAAAGGGCAGAACAGAAATATGCTCTCAGGCAATTTGGTGAAAAGTATTCCTTTTATAAATATGTTTCCCAAGGATTCATGTAGAGAAAGTGTGAAAAGCAAAATGTTTGAATGCCTTTTTGTCCTGAATGGGATTCTAAGTGTATCACCTTTTTATAGCTGCGTTAGAGGGCACAGCGGCCTGGTACTGCTGGAGGCGTCACTACAGACCCGCTTTCGATTCCGGGCTGTATCACAACCGTCCGTGATCGGGAGTCCCATAGGGCGGCGCACAATTGGCCCAGCGTCGTCCGGGTTAAGGGAGGATTTGGCCGGGGGAGCTTTACTTGGCTCATCGCGCTCTAGTGACTCCTTGTGGCGGGCTGGGCGCCTTCAGGCCGAGCTCAGTCATAAAGTGAACAGTGTTTCCTCCGACACATTGGTGCGGCTGGCTTCTGGGTTAAGCTGGCGGGTGTTAAGAAGCGCAGTTTGACGGGTCATGTTTTGGAGGACGCATGACTCGACCTTCGACTTCCCGAGGAGTTGCAGCGACGAGACAAGATCGAAATTGGGGAGAAAAAAGGGGGTACATTTAAAAAAAAAAAAAAAGAAAAAAAAAGCTGCATTACTTCCTCATGTTCCCTCCAATTAGAGTGTATGGTATGTCATTTAGAAGCTCTGGGTCATTACTTCCTCATGTTTCCTCCAATCACAGTGTATGATACGCCATTTAGAAGTTCTGAGTCATTACTTCCTCATGTTTCCTCCAATCACAGTGTATGATACGCCATTTAGAAGCTCTGAGTCATTACTTCCTAATGTTTCCTCCAATCACAGTGTATGGTACGCCATTTAGAAGCTCTGAGTCATTACTTCCTCATGTTTCCTCCAATCACAGTGTATGATGTGCCATTTAGAAGCTCTGAGTCATTACTTCCTCATGTTTCCTCCAATCACAGTGTATGATAAGCCATTTAGAAGCTCTGAGTCATTACTTCCTCATGTTTCCTCCAATCACAGTGTATGATGTGCCATTTAGAAGCTCTGGGTCATTGCTTCCTCATGTTTCCTCCAATCACAGTGTATGATACGCCATTTAGAAGCTCTGGGTCATTACTTCCTCATGTTTCCTCCAATCACAGTGTATGATACGCCATTTAGAAGCTCTGAGTCATTACTTCCTCATGTTTCCTCCAATCACAGTGTATGATACGCCATTTAGAAGCTCTGGGTCATTACTTCCTCATGTTTCCTCCAATCACAGTGTATGATACGCCATTTAGAAGCTCTGCCGAAGGCCTTGAGGCCGATACGTAAAGCTTAATAAAGAGCAGTGTGGAGAGCAGTTATTTTCTCTCATGTTATTCCATTGAATACCAGGCACCTGCAACAAAAACATCAGCTCAGATGTGCAAGTGCCTTTTTTGAAGTTGTGATACAATATGTGGCACAATATGTATTTTGGATGCAGCAGTTGTTAGCTTGAATGCTAACGCTCATTGACATAGGCTGGTAGCAAAGCTAGCCAAAGAGCATTTTACTGGTTGAAGTCGGAAGTTTTTTTTTTTTAAGTATTAAAGCAGTTGTTTTGCGACGATGACACAAACGTATTAAGCAGGACATTTCAAATGAGCGTTACAATTATAATCCAATAGTAGTGTGAAATTCACTCATATTCAACCTGTAAATGGAGGCTATTTTTGCTGTCAGTCTATGAGAACTCCCCTGAGTTTTCCCCCACGGTGGTGAGTTTGTGAATAGACACAGAGGTTAATGTGCAATTTTTGCAATCACAGAAAGGGGCCTGTATTGGTGGGGGTTATATTGGTGACAAAGTCTGCTTAGGGTTTCAGCAATATATTGGAGGGGCCTATATTGGTGACAAAGTCTGCTTAGTTTTTCAGCAACTGTAATAACTTATTTCTAGTCTTACAATCATCCACTTTACTACAAATAGGAAAGAAATAAGACAGAATATGTCTATCGTTGCTCACTTGACTGTCTAAGACAATTGTCAAATAAGTTTGTAAAACCATTTAACCATTCATTACAGATGTAAATTGTTGTACAACATCACGGGCATCACCTTTTAGCTAAAATAAACAGTGTGTTTCTGCTGTTGTGAGCCTTTAACCATCTGTCTGACTTTTGTTGTTCACACAGGAGAGAGACGGGACTATCGTGGATCCTCTGGGGAGCCTCAACAACATCATGAAGCTGCTGAGGCAGAGAAGAGTCTCTCCACATCAGAACATCTCAAGAAACCGCAGCAGAAATGCACAGGGAATAAACCTAACCACTGCTCTGTCTGTGGGAAGAGTTACTCAAGATCAGATTCACTAAAAGCACACCAGAGAATTCACACTGGAGAGAAACCTTATAGCTGTGATCAATGTGGGAAGAGTTTTACTACATCTAGCCAGCTGACTATACACCAGAGCAAGCACACAGGAGAGAAATCTTACAACTGCTCTGACTGTGGAAAGAGTTTTGTTATATCAGGATATTTAAAATCACACCAGAGAATACACACAGGAGAGAAACCTTATACCTGTGATCAATGTGGGAAGAGTTTTAGTCACTCAAGCAGCCTGATAGTACACCAGAGAACACACACAGGAAAGGAAATCTTACCACTGTTGTAAATGTGGCAAGAGTTTTGTTTTGTCGGGACTTTTATAAATAACACACAGGAGAGAAGTCTTACCTTAACCACACTGCTAACCCTAATGCCTAACCTTACCTTAACCACACTGCTAACCCTAATGCCTAACCTTACCTTAACCACACTGCTAACCCTAATGCCTAACCTTACCTTAACCACACTGCTAACCCTAATGCCTAACCTTACCTTAACCACACTGCTAACCCTAATGCCTAACCTTAACCACACTGCTAACCCTAATGCCTAACCCTTACCACACTGCTAACCCTAATGCCTAACCTTAACCACACTGCTAACCCTAATGCCTAACCTTAACCACACTGCTAACCCTAATGCCTAACCCTAACCTTAACCACACTGCTAACCCTAATGCCTAACCTTACCCACACTGCTAACCCTAATGCCTAACCTTAACCACACTGCTAACCCTAATGCCTAACCTTACCTACACTGCTAACCCTAATGACTAACCTTACCTACACTGCTAACCCTAATGCCTAACCTTAACCACACTGCTAACCCTAATGCCTAACCCTAACCTTAACCACACTGCTAACCCTAATGCCTAACCTTAACCACACTGCTAACCCTAATGCCTAACCTTAACCACACTGCTAACCCTAATGCCTAACCCTAACCTTAACCACACTGCTAACCCTAATGCCTAACCTTAACCACACTGCTAACCCTAATGCCTAACCTTAACCACACTGCTAACCCTAATGCCTAAACCTAACCATACTGCTAACCCTAATGCCTAACCCTTACTTTAAACACATTTACATTACATTTAAGTCATTTAGCAAACGCTCTTATCCAGAGCGACTTACAAATTGGAAAGTTCATACATATTCATCCTGGTCCCCCCATGGGAATTGAACCCTGGTCCCCCCATGGGAATTGAACCCACAACCCTGGCATTGCAGGCGCCATGCTCTACCAACTGAGCCACACGGGACCACTGCTAAACCTAATCCCTAACCCTAACCTTAAGCATACTACTAACCCTAATGCCTAATCCTAACCTTAACCACACTGCTAACCCTAATGCCTAACCCTAACCTTAACCATACTGCTAACCCTAATGCCTAACCCTAACCTTAACCATACTGCTAAACCTAATGCCTTACCTTAACCATACTGCTAACCCTTACCTTAACCATACTGCTAACCCTTACCTTAACCATACTGCTAACCCTTACCTTAACCATACTGCTAACCCTAATGCCTTACCTTAACCATACTGCTAACCCTAATGCCTAACCCTTACCTTAACCACACTGCTAAACCTAATGCCTAACCCTAACCTTAACCATACTGCTAACCCTAATGCCTAACCTTAACCATACTGCTAACCCTAATGCCTAACCCTAACCTTAACCATACTGCTAACCCTAATGCCTAACCCTAACCTTAACCATACTGCTAACCCTTACCTTAACCATACTGCTAACCCTAATGCCTGACCCTAACCTTAAATAACCCTAACCTTAACCATACTGCTAACTCTAACCTTACATTGTTGTTTTTCATGAATTGAATGCCAAGAGTGTGCAAAGCTGTCATCAAGGCTACTTTGAAGAAAAGAAAATATATTTTGATTGTTTAAATTTTTTTGGTTACTACATGATTCCATATGTGTGATTTCATCATTTTGATTTTGATGTCTTCACTATTACAATGTAGAAAATAGTAACAATAAAGAAATACCCTTGAATGAGTATGAGTGTCATTATGTTTGGAGGGAAAAGGGGGAGGCTTGCAAGCCGAAGAACACCATCCCAATCATGAAGCACGGGGGTGGCAGCATCATCTTGTGGTGGTGCTTTGCTGCAAGAGGGACAGGTGCACTTCACAAAATAGATGGCATGAGGGAGGAAAATTATGTGGATATATTGAAGCAACATCAAGACATCCGTCAGGAAGTTACAGCTTGGTCGCAAATGGTTCTTCCAAATGGACAATGACTCCAAGCATACTTTCAAAGGTGTGGCAAAATGGCTTAAGGACAACAAAGTCAAGGTATTGGAGTGGCCATCACAAAGCCCTGACCTCAATCCTATAGAAAATTTGTGGGTAGAACTAAAAAAAGCATGTGCGAGCAAGGAGGCCTACAAACCTGACTCAGTTACACCAACTCTGTCAGCAGGAATGGGCCAAAATCCACCCAACTTATTGTGGGAAACTTGTGAAAAGCTACCTGAAACGTTTGACCGAAGTTAAACAATTTAAAGGCAATGCTACCAAATACTAATTGAGTGTATGTAAACTTCTGACCCACTGGGAATGTGATGAAATAAATAAAAGCTGAAATAAATAATTCTCTCTACTATTATTCTGACATTTCACATTCTTAAATAAAGTGGTGATTCCTAACTGACCTGAGACAGGGAATTTGTACGATGATTACATGTCAGGAATTGTGAAAAACAGAGTTTAAATGTATTTGGCGAAGGTGTATGTAAACTTCCGACTTCAACTGTAAAACCACCGACAAACCTCCCCTGCAACTTACATTTCGATGGACTGACAACATTCAGACATTTGTGTTACAGTCGACAATAAAAAGTCATCAGAAACAGACGTCTTCTCCCTTCAGACGATGACACTCTGACCTGAGTGGGCGGGTGCAGTGTCCAGATGATAACACTCTGACCTGAGTGGGCAGTGTCCAGACGATAACACTCTGACCTGAGTGGGAGGGTGCAGTGTCCAGACGATAACACTCTGACCTGAGTGGGCGGGTGCAGTGTCCAGACGACAACACTCTGACCTGAGTGGGCGGGTGCAGTGTCCAGATGATAACACTCTGACCTGAGTGGGCAGTGTCCAGACGATAACACTCTGACCTGAGTGGGCGGGTGCAGTGTCCAGACGATAACACTCTGACCTGAGTGGGCGGGTGCAGTGTCCAGACGACAACACTCTGACCTGAGTGAGCGGGTGCAGTGTCCAGACGATAACACTCTGACCTGAGTGGGCGGGTGCAGTGTCCAGACGATAACACTCTGACCTGAGTGGGCAGTGTCCAGACGATAACACTCTGACCTGAGTGGGCGGGTGCAGTGTCCAGACGATAACACTCTGACCTGAGTGGGCGGGTGCAGTGTCCAGATGATAACACTCTGACCTGAGTGGGCAGTGTCCAGACGATAACACTCTGACCTGAGTGGGAGGGTGCAGTGTCCAGACGATAACACTCTGACCTGAGTGGGCGGTGTCCAGATGACAACACTCTGACCTGAGTGGGAGGGTGCAGTGTCCAGATGACAACACTCTGACCTGAGTGGGAGGGTGCAGTGTCCAGACGATAACACTCTGACCTGAGTGGGCGGGTGCAGTGTCCAGATGATAACACTCTGACCTGAGTGGGAGGGTGCAGTGTCCAGACGATAACACTCTGACCTGAGTGGGCAGGTGCAGTGTCCAGACGATAACACTCTGACCTGAGTGGGAGGGTGCAGTGTCCAGATGACAACACTCTGACCTGAGTGTGCAGTGTCCAGACGACAACACTCTGACCTGAGTGGGCGGGTGCAGTGTCCTGATGACAACACTCTGACCTGAGTGGACAGGTGCAGTGTCCAGACGACAACACTCTGACCTGAGTGGGCGGGTGCAGTGTCCAGACGACAACACTCTGACCTGAGTGGGCGGGTGCAGTGTCCTGATGACAACACTCTGACCTGAGTGGACAGGTGCAGTGTCCAGACGACAACACTCTGACCTGAGTGGGAGGGTGCAGTGTCCAGATGATAACACTCTGACCTGAGTGGGAGGGTGCAGTGTCCAGAAGCACATTTCGAAGCGCTCTGATTGGTTGGGAATGGCAGAGCTATGATGGGTGAGGGATAATTTAGGCAGGCTGAGCAGCCACACTAACAGGACTTAAGGGAAACTGAAGGGACTGCTGGAGGTCATTTTGCAGGGCTCTGGCAGTGCTCCTCATTGCACAAAGGCAGAGGTAGCGGTCCTGCTGCTGGGTTGTTGCCCTCCTACGGCTTCCTCCACGTCTCCTGATGTACTGGCCTGTCTCCTGGTAGCGCCTCCATGCTCTGGACACTACGCTGACAGACACAGCAAACCTTCTTGCCACAGCTCGCATTGATGTGCCATCCTGGACGAGCTGCACTACCTGAGCCACCTGTGTGGGTTGTAGACTACGTCTCATGCTACCACTAGAGTGAAAGCACCGCCAGCATTCAAAAGTGACCAAAACATCAGCCAGGAAGCATAGGAACTGAAGTGGTCTGTGGTCACCACCTGCAGAATCACTCCTTTATTGGGGGTGTCTTGCTAATTGCCTATAATTTCCACCTTTTGTCTATTCCATTTGCACAACAACATGTGAAATTTATTGTCAATCAGTGTTGCTTCCTAAGTGGACAGTTTG
The DNA here is from genome assembly GCF_029448725.1 of Salvelinus fontinalis. Classification (NCBI taxonomy): domain Eukaryota; kingdom Metazoa; phylum Chordata; class Actinopteri; order Salmoniformes; family Salmonidae; genus Salvelinus; species Salvelinus fontinalis. Next base: position 4,735,119 of record NC_074704.1, read on the forward strand.
ATTTCACAGAAGTGTGATTGACTTGGAGTTACATTGTGTTGTTTAAGTGTTCCCTTTATTTTTTTGAGCAGTGTAGTTCAATGTATTTTTGTAACGTAATAAAATGTGGTGTTTTGTTTGTAAATTTACATTTGTAAATATGAAATTTGCCCAAAATAATAATTGAATTAATTACATAAAATTGTTTCAACTTATTTCTATCGTAAGTAAAGAATCCAAGCAGTACATCTCTCCATAATAGTGTAAAATCTTCATAAATGTGTTCAATTATTATGTAAAGTACTACTTATTAAGTCGTTTTTTGGGGTATCTGTACTTTATATTTTAGACAACTTTTACTTCACTTCATTCCTAAATAAAATTGTGTACTTTTTACTGCATACATTTTGACAGGAAAATGGTCCAATTCACACACGTATCAAGAGAACATCCCTGGTCGTCCCTACTGCCTCTGATCTGGCGGGCTCACTAAACAGAGAACATCCGGGTCGTCCCTACTGCCTCTGATCTGGCGGACTCACTAAACAGAGAACATCCCTGGTCGTCCCTACTGCCTCTGATCTGGCGGACTCACTAAACACAAATGCTTAATTTGAAAGTTATTCTGAGTGTGGGAGCGTGCCCCTGGCTATCCGTAGAGAAAAACATTTAAAATAATTGTGCAGTCTGGTTTGCTTAATATAAGGAATTTGAAATGGTTTATACTTTTACTTTAGATACTTAAGTATATTTAAAACCAAATACTTTTAGACTTTTCCTCAAGTAGTATTTTACTGGGTGACTTTTACTTTTTCTATTAAGGTATCTTTACTTTTACTCAAGTATGACAATTGAGTACTTTTCCCACCACTGTCAATTATACATCTACTGGTGTCTTGCCACAGATTCCTGACATGAATACAAGGCCAAAAAAGCAAAGAAGATGCAACACTGTTTCTGGGTGGTCATTACAAAAGGTACAATTTGAATTTATGTTTTTTTTTTTTACTTCATATAGTGGTTGGCAGGATAATATTTACGAATAATTTTTAAATAAACTTCCTTAATTTTGTTAATAAGTTGGTTTGTGTGTGGCAACATTCAAACTTTTTCCCAACAGATGTTATCAATGAAACCATTCCAATAATGCATGACAAGGCATAGACACAACATCCTGTTGAAACAAGGTTCCTATTGATCTATTGTTGTTGAATGGACCAACATGACATGAGGAAGAGACAAAACATCCTGTTGAAACAAGGCATGCATCGTTCTATTGTTGTTGAATGGACCAAAAGAGAAACAAATCTTTCCTACTGATGAGTCAACAGGGGTAATCGTAGGTATGTTCTGAGGGTCTTGACACGTTCCTGAATAATAAAGCAACGCCTGAGGGAATGACATCTAAAACGATTGTAACCTGTTTAGGTGTTACAGGGACCTTGTGAAGTGATCAGACTTCCTTATAACTGAGTAAAAGACCCTCTGCATTCACCAGTTGTCTCACCAATAGGATATTATTTAGGAAACAATATTCTAAAAACAAAGAAGTATTTTCATACAACATGTCCCTATTATTTCATATGTAATATATGTGCGGAGTAAAATGTACCAGTTGTCTCACCAATAGGATATTATTTAGGAACCAATATTCTAAAAACAAATAAGTATTTTTTATACAATATGTCCCGATTATTTCATATATAATATATGTGTGGAGTAAAAATTATCCTTAAGAAAAGCTGTCGATGAAAAGCAGAGTTTTACTAGAACTTTCTCTATATTATAAACAAACCAACATAAAGCACACGAACTTTTTTTATTTTCATTTTTTTTCTATTTTTTTTATTTTTATTAACAACAAATCAATACAGAAAGTACATAAGGGAACACAAGTATATAGGATTATATATAATGGACAATCTAGCACACGAACTCCGTAGTACAGAGCAGATCAATATGACGGTGCAAAATATTGCATTGTGGGTAATTTAGAAGCTAGCCGGAAATAGGTTGTAATAACACAAAAACATTTGTACTTTTGTACATATGGGTAACCAGATCGTGACTGCAACTTACGTTACCAAGTCTTTAACCACACTGTTGTTACATTGGTGGGTAAAAAGTAATGCTTCCTAAACGTTAACTTGTCTGAAAATTTAAATATTATTTTCTCTCAACTGCGTTACCCACTCCAGTCAGCAAATGGCGGTCTGCGACTTTAAGGCAATGCTGCTAATGTGACGTATAATCTAGTGGACGGAACGCTTCTTTCAACAGCAGCAACAGTCAGTCAGCCACCTCGGTAGCTTGCTGGACACAATAGACGAACCAATAAAGCTCTTTAGACGCTTTAGTGTATATTAGGAACTGTGTTCTAAACACACTTCTGTCGTTTTGTTAGTTATCCCATTTACCTTGTTGTTATTGGTCATCTAGCTGGCTGGTTAAGTTAGCAATAGTCTAGCTAGCTAACGTCCCCGACAATGAGCTCGCTAAGCTACTCACCTCCTGCTAAAGCAGAGGGGGTCTGCTGGACGGAGAAAGAGGGTCTGTGGCTGAACGTTGTCGTAAAAGAGGAGAAGGAAGAAGAAGAGGATGTCACTATACAAAAACAAGTAGAGGCTGAAGCCACGGGTATGCCAAAACATATTTTTTTACTGATCTAACTACGTTGGTAACCAGTTTATAATAGCAATAAGGCACCTCGGGGGTTTGTAGTAAATGGCCAATATACCACGGCTACGGGCTGTGTCCGCGATGCGTCGTGCCTAAGAACAGCCATTAGCCGTGGTATATTGGCCATAACTACTCTCAAATGACACCCCCTCGTGCCTTATTGCGTAAATATAACACATGCCTAAAACACATGTATCATGAGCTTAGTTCAACTACCAGAATCCAAAATAAGCTTTTTTTACTCAAATAATGTTTGGAAACAGTGTAAATGTAAATCAACACTGTATCGCCTCAACATGGTTAAAATTATAATGTAGATATCATGGATGATCAGTCCTTTCATCCATAGGTCTGTCTATGAATTTGAGAGTAGTTACATTTCTCCAGCCCCATCCATCATCTTATTACCAAAACAGTGGTGAAATTTCAGCTTTGTTATTGTTTGAACTGCAGATTGGTTGATATGGCTTTTTTTTGTTTACTTCTACAGGATCAGTGTCTCTAAATCTGGACAGTTGCTGCTCTGACGGTAAATAATGTACTTACATTCAGTCATCTTGATTTGTCATCCTGAGGGTCTTGTTTTGTTTGATCAAATCCATGTGTATATCCTACCCCGATCCATGTTATATACAGTGTTTTGCATGAATTCCGACTCTTTGAACTTGCAACAAAACAATTTATGAAATCTAAATCGGCAAAATGTTGTTTAACCCAGTCAAGTTCGGTTCCTGTGCAATCCCCAGACACTCTAGAAGGCAACCAAACTTGTTTCATCATTCTACAATACGTATTGGCTAGGCAACACGTCAATTATACCATGAAGGTCAGCCATCATTACTCACCAATGAGACGAGCTGTGTTCACTTGATTGACAGTGTCTTGGTCCAATGGCCACCTATCGTTTTGAAACATAGCTGGCTAGATAGCCAATGAGCTGGGCTTTCCAGCACTATGTGAACGGAAAAAGGACACACGGTAGTTTACGTTACGCAGCGGTTCGTTCTCTTATACAAACTTTTCTCAAAACTGAAAAAGTAAAACATGACAACTAAGAGTGGAAAAGCTAAATCAAAGTCCAAGTATAAACATTTTGATGATATTGTTTTAGAAATGGACCGGGAGAGTGACACAGAAGGAATGGATGAGGACTCTGTGAGTGACCACAGTTATGATTCCAGCGCGGAAGAAATGTTTTTGGAAGGAAAAGATCCACTTTTAGATCAGTAAGTAAAATAGGTTTTTGCTTCTCATGCTAATGCAGTTGTTTAAATGGTTGCATATTCATTTGAGAGATTTTTCTTGGATTTTTAAAATATATATATGTGTATGTGTATATATATTATTAGTTATTTTTTAAATAGTGTATATATATATATATATATAACACACAGTACAATCAAAGTTTGGACACACCTACTCATTCCAGGGTTTTTCTTTATTTTTTACTATTTTCTACATTGTAGAATAATAGTGAAGACATCAAAACTATGAAATAACACATATGGAATCACGTAGTAACCAAAGAAGTGTTAATCAAATCAAAATATATTTTATATTTGAGATTCTTCAAAGTAGCCACCCTTTGCCTTGATGAGAGCTTTGCACACTCTTGGCATTCTCTCAACCAGCTTCATGAGGTAGTCACCTGGAATGCATTTCAATTAACAGGTGTACCCTGTTCAACCCTGTTGAGGTAGACACATAGGCTATGCTACTACATTGTATGTTATGTTGGCTATGACATACTGTGGCTTTCTTAATGTCTTATTGGTCAACATATTTCATTATAGTGATTGTGTTCCACCCGTAATGTATTGATGCAGGGCTCACCCGTAATGTATTGATGCAGGGCTCACCTCTACTAAAATAAAGGTCAAATAAAATGACAGTAAACTTGAGATCTAACTGAATGTTTTTTTTAATCCTCAATAGTGGTAGAGACTCTGACTCTGATGACCTCTGGGTGCCACTCCAAAGAGACCACAGTCCTCCATCCCCTACTCATTCAAACGTAGGAACTGGTTCCTCCAGTATGATCCCTGCTGCTGCTGCCTCTGGCTCCACACCCACCCCGGCCTGGCCATCTAGAGGTGTGAAGAAGTCAGCCCAGAAGCGGAGAAGGGCCGGTGAACCAGCGGCAACTACCACCGAGGCAGAGGACCGCTGGCACACTGTGCTAGAAGATGACGTGGAGCCACTTCTACCAACATTTAGACCGAGAAGGCAGCCAGGACCTCAGCTGGACATGACTGCAAAGTACAGCCCCCTTCATCTTTTCCAGATGTTTTTCTCCTTGTCAGTTCTTGATTCGCTGGTGTCTAACACCAACAAGTATGGGGCTAAGAAACAAGTAGGCAAGAAAGAGGCATGGAAGCCCATTTCCATCCAAGACCTGTACTGTTACATCTCACTGGTTATTTACATGGGGCTGGTGAAGTTGAATAACCTGAAGGACTACTGGAGAAGCTCAACACTCTACCAACTGCCTTTCCCCACCACTGTCATGTCATCTAACAGGTTTCTGACTATCTCACGGGCACTTCATATCAGTGACCCACAAGTTGACGACGACAATGACAAGAAGAGAGGCACATCAAGCTTTGATAGGCTCTGCAAAATCAAACCTCTCTACCCCAGCATGGTTGAGGCCTGTAAGACCCATTTTCAGCCCAACCAGAACCTGTACATAGATGAGAGGATGGAAGCCTCAAAGGATACAAATGGCCTCAAACAATATACGCGTAACAAGCCAACAAAATGGGCTTACAAACTGTTTGTTTTGGCCGATTCTGTGTGTGCCTACACTTGGAATTGTTTTGTTTATGAGGGGAAATCCATCCCAGACACCGGTAAGGGACTTGGTTATGATTCCGTTATGGAATTATTGGATTTTCAACTGCTGGGGACGGGCTACAAACTGTTTGTGGACAACTTTTACACAAGCCCTACCCTGTTCACAGACCTGAGGAAGCTGAATGTGTGGGCTTGTGGCACCATTTGTCCCAACAGAGTGGGTTTTCCCAAAACAAAAGTAAACGACATGCCAAAGAGGGCTGATAGGGGTACCATGCGATGGATTCGTAAAGATGACCTGCTCTTTGTGAAGTGGATGGATACCAGAGAGGTGGTCATGTGCTCCAGTATCCACAAATCCTTCAGTGGCGATCACGTTGTCAAGCGTGTGAAGGACGCTAATGGGGCACGGACCACTAAAGATGTCCCCATTCCTGCTGCTGTAAAGGATTACAACAAGAGCATGGGAGGTGTGGACCTGTCAGACGCTCTGATAGGCTACGACAATGTTCTCCACAAGACAATGAAATGGTACAGGACATTGTTCTATCACTTCATTGACATTGCTGTGGTGAATGCATTCGTCCTTCATGAGGAAATGGCTAAGAGCTGTGGACAGACCTCCATGACACAGCTAGCCTTCAGAGAGCTGCTCATCCAGGAGCTTGCTGGCTACGGCACAAAGTCCACTGCAGCACCTTCTGTCCGCTCTACTCCTGTCGCCAGTGGTGTTCACCTGCCAAAATACATCACTGCAGACCTGAATGTGCCTCTGGGTAAAAAGAGCACAGCAGGGAGGCGTCGTTGTGTTCTGTGCCACAAGAAATCTCCCATCACCTGCTCTACTTGTTCTGTTACCCTCTGCTTCACAGCAGAGAGAGACTGCTATGGGCCTTGGCATCAGCAGCACAATCTGGTCTAGAGGTGTTACCCTCTGCTTGACAGCAGAGAGAGACTGCTATGGGACTTGGCATCAGCAGCACAATCTGGTGTAGAGGTGTTACCCTCTGCTTGACAGCAGAGAGAGACTGCTATGGGACTTGGCATCAGCAGCACAATCTGGTGTAGAGGTGTTACCCTCTGCTTCACAGCGGAGAGAGACTGCTATGGGACTTGGCATCAGCAGCACAATCTGGTGTAGAGGTGTTACCCTCTGCTTCACAGCAGAGAGAGACTGCTATGGGACTTGGCATCAGCAGCACAATCTGGTATAGAGGTGTTACCCTCTGCTTGACAGCGGAGAGAGACTGCTATGGGCCTTGGCATCAGCAGCACAATCTGGTGTAGAGGTGTTACCCTCTGCTTCACAGCAGAGAGAGACTGCTATGGGCCTTGGCATCAGCAGCACAATCTGGTGTAGAGGTGTTACCCTCTGCTTGACAGCGGAGAGAGACTGCTATGGGCCTTGGCATCAGCAGCACAATCTGGTGTAGAGGTGTTACCCTCTGCTTGACAGCAGAGAGAGACTGCTATGGGCCTTGGCATCAGCAGCACAATCTGGTGTAGAGGTGTTACCCTCTGCTTCACAGCAGAGAGAGACTGCTATGGGCCTTGGCATCAGCAGCACAATCTGGTGTAGAGGTGTTACCCTCTGCTTGACAGCGGAGAGAGACTGCTATGGGACTTGGCATCAGCAGCACAATCTGGTGTAGAGGTGTTACCCTCTGCTTGACAGCAGAGAGAGACTGCTATGGGACTTGGCATCAGTAGCACAATCTGGTATAGAGGACTGTGGTTTAAAAAAACAAAAAATCTAATTGTAAATAGTTTCCCCCCCCCCCCCCCATCTCACTTTGTGTGTGGTTTGTGGTGCATGTATGACATTAGATCAGTGTTGGCTGCTAACTTGGCCCTTATCTTAAATAGTTCACTTCTGTGTTGGATCAGCGTTCTCGTCTTATGTTAGTACCTTTTACGTAGGGAAGCTAAAGATCCATTATGAATGACATTCCTAGAGGTATGTGTCAACTTACATTTTTTTATTGCCATAGCATTTTAGTATGTTCTCTATAGTCATTAAGTTTTGGGCAAACTCATGAGGGACACCTGGGAGAACTTCATACTAAATATGATGTAGTGCTGTCATTCTTCAACGTATCAGTCTGACACTTTGCTGCCATGTGGTGGACAACAGCTAAATGATCCTTTCAGCTTCCTGTCTCAATGTAAAGGCCTTTGCATTTCAACGATGATCAAATAAAAATAGAAGAAAAAAATTCTGTTTGTTTTATCTTATTTTAGATCTATTGGCTCCTGAGTGGCACAGCGGTCTAAGGTACTACAGACCCTGGTTCGAATCCAGGCTGTATCACAGCGGCCTAAGGCCCTGCATCTCAGTGCAAGAAGCGGCACTGCAGTCCCTGGTTCGAATCCAGGCTGCATCACATCTGGCCGTGATTGGGAGTCCTCCCACATTCTGAATTCTTGCACTTTCGTCCACCCCAGTTTTATCATTGCAATGTGATACCCCCAGTTTTATCATTGCAATGTGATACAACAAGTGTCAACGGTTCTGGCCGACCAACATTATGCCCACTACGGTACTGGCCATCCAACATTATGCCCACCATGGTACTGGCCGTCCAACATTATGCATGCCCACCATGGTACTGGCCGTCCAACATTATGCCCACCATGGTACTGGCCGTCCAACATTATGCCCACCATGGTACTGGCCGTCCAACATTATGCCCACCATGGTACTGGCCGTCCAACATTATGCCCACCATGGTACTGGCCGTCCAACATTATGCCCACCATGGTACTGGCCGTCCAACATTATGCCCACCATGGTACTGGCCATCCAACATTATGCCCACCATGGTACTGGCTCTCCAACATTATGCCCACCGTGGTACTGGCCGCCCAACATTATGCCCACCATGGTACTGGCCGTCCAACATTATGCCCACCATGGTACTGGCCGTCCAACATTATGCCCACCATGGTACTGGCCGTCCAACATTATGCCCACCATGGTACTGGCCGCCCAACATTATGCCCACCATGGTACTGGCCGTCCAACATTATGCACGTCCACCATGGTACTGGCCGTCCAACATTATGCCCACCGTGGTACTGGCCGTCCGACATTATGCCCACCATGGTACTGGCCGTCCAACATTATGCCCACCATGGTACTGGCCGTCCAACATTATGCCCACCATGGTACTGGCCGTCCAACATTATGCATGCCCACCATGGTACTGGCCGTCCAACATTATGCCCACTATGGTACTGGCCGTCCAACATTATGCACGCCCACCATGGTACTGGCCGTCCAACATTATGCTCACCATGGTACTGGCCGTCCAACATTATGCTCACCATGGTACTGGCCGCCCAACATTATGCCCACCATGGTACTGGCCGTCCAACATTATGCACGCCCACCATGGTACTGGCCGTCCAACATTATGCCCACTATGGTACTGGCCGTCCAACATTATGCACGCCCACCATGGTACTGGCCGTCCAACATTATGCTCACCATGGTACTGGCCCTCCAACATTATGCTCACCGTGGTACTGGCCGTCCAACATTATGCCCACTATGGTACTGGCCGTCCAACATTATGCACGCCCACCATGGTACTGGCCGTCCAACATTATGCCCACCATGGTACTGGCCGTCCAACATTATGCACGCCCACCATGGTACTGGCCGCCCAACATTATGCTCACCATGGTACTGGCCGTCCAACATTATGCTCACCATGGTACTGGCCGTCCAACATTATGCCCACCATGGTACTGGCCGTCCAACATTATGCACGCCCACCACGGTACTGGCCGCCCAACATTATGCTCACCATGGTACTGGCCGTCCAACATTATGCCCACTATGGTACTGGCCGTCCAACATTATGCACGCCCACCATGGTACTGGCCGCCCAACATTATGCCCACCATGGTACTGGCCGTCCAACATTATGCCCACCATGGTACTGGCCGTCCAACATTATGCCCACTATGGTACTGGCCGTCCAACATTATGCCCACCATGGTACTGGCCGTCCAACATTATGCCCACCATGGTACTGGCCGCCCAACATTATGCCCACCATGGTACTGGCCGTCCAACATTATGCCCACCATGGTACTGGCCGTCCAACATTATGCACGCCCACCATGGTACTGGCCGTCCAACATTATGCTCACCATGGTACTGGCCGCCCAACATTATGCCCACCATGGTACTGGCCATCCAACATGATGCCCACCGTGGTACTGGCCATCCAACATTATGCACGCCCACCATGGTACTGGCCGTCCAACATGATGCCCACCGTGGTACTGGCCATCCAACATTATGCACGCCCACCATGGTACTGGCCGTCCAACATTATGCTCACCATGGTACTGGCCGCCCAACATTATGCCCACCATGGTACTGGCCGCCCAACATTATGCCCACCATGGTACTGGCCATCCAACATGATGCCCACCGTGGTACTGGCCATCCAACATTATGCACGCCCACCATGGTACTGGCCGCCCAACATTATGCCCACCATGGTACTGGCCGCCCAACATTATGCCCACCATGGTACTGGCCATCCAACATGATGCCCACCGTGGTACTGGCCATCCAACATTATGCACGCCCACCATGGTACTGGCCGTCCAACATTATGCCCACCATGGTACTGGCCGTCCAACATTATGCCCACCATGGTACTGGCCGTCCAACATTATGCATGCCCACTATGGTACTGGCCGTCCAACATTATGCCCACCATGGTACTGGCCGTCCAACATTATGCCCACCATGGTACTGGCCGTCCAACATTATGCACGCCCACCATGGTACTGGCCGTCCAACATTATGCCCACCATGGTACTGGCCGTCCAACATTATGCCCACCATGGTACTGGCCGCCCAACATTATGCATGCCCACCATGGTACTGGCCATCCAACATTATGCCCACCATGGTACTGGCCGCCCAACATTATGCATGCCCACCATGGTACTGGCCATCCAACATTATGCCCACCGTGGTACTGGCCATCCAACATTATGCCCACCATGGTACTGGCCGTCCAACATTATGCCCACCATGGTACTGGCCGTCCAACATTATGCATGCCCACTATGGTACTGGCCGTCCAACATTATGCCCACCATGGTACTGGCCGTCCAACATTATGCCCACCATGGTACTGGCCGTCCAACATTATGCCCACCATGGTACTGGCCGTCCAACATTATGCCCACCATGGTACTGGCCGTCCAACATTATGCCCACCATGGTACTGGCCGTCCAACATTATGCCCACCATGGTACTGGCCGTCCAACATTATGCCCACCATGGTACTGGCCATCCAACATTATGCCCACCATGGTACTGGCTCTCCAACATTATGCCCACCGTGGTACTGGCCGCCCAACATTATGCCCACCATGGTACTGGCCGTCCAACATTATGCCCACCATGGTACTGGCCGTCCAACATTATGCCCACCATGGTACTGGCCGTCCAACATTATGCCCACCATGGTACTGGCCGCCCAACATTATGCCCACCATGGTACTGGCCGTCCAACATTATGCACGTCCACCATGGTACTGGCCGTCCAACATTATGCCCACCGTGGTACTGGCCGTCCGACATTATGCCCACCATGGTACTGGCCGTCCAACATTATGCCCACCATGGTACTGGCCGTCCAACATTATGCCCACCATGGTACTGGCCGTCCAACATTATGCATGCCCACCATGGTACTGGCCGTCCAACATTATGCCCACTATGGTACTGGCCGTCCAACATTATGCACGCCCACCATGGTACTGGCCGTCCAACATTATGCTCACCATGGTACTGGCCGTCCAACATTATGCTCACCATGGTACTGGCCGCCCAACATTATGCCCACCATGGTACTGGCCGTCCAACATTATGCACGCCCACCATGGTACTGGCCGTCCAACATTATGCCCACTATGGTACTGGCCGTCCAACATTATGCACGCCCACCATGGTACTGGCCGTCCAACATTATGCTCACCATGGTACTGGCCCTCCAACATTATGCTCACCGTGGTACTGGCCGTCCAACATTATGCCCACTATGGTACTGGCCGTCCAACATTATGCACGCCCACCATGGTACTGGCCGTCCAACATTATGCCCACCATGGTACTGGCCGTCCAACATTATGCACGCCCACCATGGTACTGGCCGCCCAACATTATGCTCACCATGGTACTGGCCGTCCAACATTATGCTCACCATGGTACTGGCCGTCCAACATTATGCCCACCATGGTACTGGCCGTCCAACATTATGCACGCCCACCACGGTACTGGCCGCCCAACATTATGCTCACCATGGTACTGGCCGTCCAACATTATGCCCACTATGGTACTGGCCGTCCAACATTATGCACGCCCACCATGGTACTGGCCGCCCAACATTATGCCCACCATGGTACTGGCCGTCCAACATTATGCCCACCATGGTACTGGCCGTCCAACATTATGCCCACTATGGTACTGGCCGTCCAACATTATGCCCACCATGGTACTGGCCGTCCAACATTATGCCCACCATGGTACTGGCCGCCCAACATTATGCCCACCATGGTACTGGCCGTCCAACATTATGCCCACCATGGTACTGGCCGTCCAACATTATGCACGCCCACCATGGTACTGGCCGTCCAACATTATGCTCACCATGGTACTGGCCGCCCAACATTATGCCCACCATGGTACTGGCCATCCAACATGATGCCCACCGTGGTACTGGCCATCCAACATTATGCACGCCCACCATGGTACTGGCCGTCCAACATGATGCCCACCGTGGTACTGGCCATCCAACATTATGCACGCCCACCATGGTACTGGCCGTCCAACATTATGCTCACCATGGTACTGGCCGCCCAACATTATGCCCACCATGGTACTGGCCGCCCAACATTATGCCCACCATGGTACTGGCCATCCAACATGATGCCCACCGTGGTACTGGCCATCCAACATTATGCACGCCCACCATGGTACTGGCCGTCCAACATTATGCCCACCATGGTACTGGCCGTCCAACATTATGCCCACCATGGTACTGGCCGTCCAACATTATGCATGCCCACTATGGTACTGGCCGTCCAACATTATGCCCACCATGGTACTGGCCGTCCAACATTATGCCCACCATGGTACTGGCCGTCCAACATTATGCACGCCCACCATGGTACTGGCCGTCCAACATTATGCCCACCATGGTACTGGCCGTCCAACATTATGCCCACCATGGTACTGGCCGCCCAACATTATGCATGCCCACCATGGTACTGGCCATCCAACATTATGCCCACCATGGTACTGGCCGCCCAACATTATGCATGCCCACCATGGTACTGGCCATCCAACATTATGCCCACCGTGGTACTGGCCATCCAACATTATGCCCACCATGGTACTGGCCGTCCAACATTATGCCCACCATGGTACTGGCCGTCCAACATTATGCATGCCCACTATGGTACTGGCCGTCCAACATTATGCCCACCATGGTACTGGCCGTCCAACATTATGCCCACCATGGTACTGGCCGTCCAACATTATGCCCACCATGGTACTGGCCGTCCAACATTATGCCCACCATGGTACTGGCCGTCCAACATTATGCCCACCGTGGTACTGGCCGTCCAACATTATGCCCACCATGGTACTGGCCGTCCAACATTATGCCCACCGTGGTACTGGCCGTCCAACATTATGCCCACCATGGTACTGGCCGTCCAACATTATGCATGCCCACTATGGTACTGGCCGTCCAACATTATGCCCACCATGGTACTGGCCGTCCAACATTATGCCCACCATGGTACTGGCCGTCCAACATTATGCACGCCCACCATGGTACTGGCCGTCCAACATTATGCCCACCATGGTACTGGCCGTCCAACATTATGCACGCCCACCATGGTACTGGCCGTCCAACATTATGCTCACCATGGTACTGGCCGTCCAACATTATGCTCACCATGGTACTGGCCGCCCAACATTATGCCCACCATGGTACTGGCCGTCCAACATTATGCACGCCCACCATGGTACTGGCCGTCCAACATTATGCCCACTATGGTACTGGCCGTCCAACATTATGCACGCCCACCATGGTACTGGCCGTCCAACATTATGCTCACCATGGTACTGGCCCTCCAACATTATGCTCACCGTGGTACTGGCCGTCCAACATTATGCCCACTATGGTACTGGCCGTCCAACATTATGCACGCCCACCATGGTACTGGCCGTCCAACATTATGCCCACCATGGTACTGGCCGTCCAACATTATGCACGCCCACCATGGTACTGGCCGCCCAACATTATGCTCACCATGGTACTGGCCGTCCAACATTATGCTCACCATGGTACTGGCCGTCCAACATTATGCCCACCATGGTACTGGCCGTCCAACATTATGCACGCCCACCACGGTACTGGCCGCCCAACATTATGCTCACCATGGTACTGGCCGTCCAACATTATGCCCACTATGGTACTGGCCGTCCAACATTATGCACGCCCACCATGGTACTGGCCGCCCAACATTATGCCCACCATGGTACTGGCCGTCCAACATTATGCCCACCATGGTACTGGCCGTCCAACATTATGCCCACTATGGTACTGGCCGTCCAACATTATGCCCACCATGGTACTGGCCGTCCAACATTATGCCCACCATGGTACTGGCCGCCCAACATTATGCCCACCATGGTACTGGCCGTCCAACATTATGCCCACCATGGTACTGGCCGTCCAACATTATGCACGCCCACCATGGTACTGGCCGTCCAACATTATGCTCACCATGGTACTGGCCGCCCAACATTATGCCCACCATGGTACTGGCCATCCAACATGATGCCCACCGTGGTACTGGCCATCCAACATTATGCACGCCCACCATGGTACTGGCCGTCCAACATGATGCCCACCGTGGTACTGGCCATCCAACATTATGCACGCCCACCATGGTACTGGCCGTCCAACATTATGCTCACCATGGTACTGGCCGCCCAACATTATGCCCACCATGGTACTGGCCGCCCAACATTATGCCCACCATGGTACTGGCCATCCAACATGATGCCCACCGTGGTACTGGCCATCCAACATTATGCACGCCCACCATGGTACTGGCCGTCCAACATTATGCCCACCATGGTACTGGCCGTCCAACATTATGCCCACCATGGTACTGGCCGTCCAACATTATGCATGCCCACTATGGTACTGGCCGTCCAACATTATGCCCACCATGGTACTGGCCGTCCAACATTATGCCCACCATGGTACTGGCCGTCCAACATTATGCACGCCCACCATGGTACTGGCCGTCCAACATTATGCCCACCATGGTACTGGCCGTCCAACATTATGCCCACCATGGTACTGGCCGCCCAACATTATGCATGCCCACCATGGTACTGGCCATCCAACATTATGCCCACCATGGTACTGGCCGCCCAACATTATGCATGCCCACCATGGTACTGGCCATCCAACATTATGCCCACCGTGGTACTGGCCATCCAACATTATGCCCACCATGGTACTGGCCGTCCAACATTATGCCCACCATGGTACTGGCCGTCCAACATTATGCATGCCCACTATGGTACTGGCCGTCCAACATTATGCCCACCATGGTACTGGCCGTCCAACATTATGCCCACCATGGTACTGGCCGTCCAACATTATGCCCACCATGGTACTGGCCGTCCAACATTATGCCCACCATGGTACTGGCCGTCCAACATTATGCCCACCGTGGTACTGGCCGTCCAACATTATGCCCACCATGGTACTGGCCGTCCAACATTATGCCCACCGTGGTACTGGCCGTCCAACATTATGCCCACCATGGTACTGGCCGTCCAACATTATGCATGCCCACTATGGTACTGGCCGTCCAACATTATGCCCACCATGGTACTGGCCGTCCAACATTATGCCCACCATGGTACTGGCCGTCCAACATTATGCATGCCCACCGTGGTACTGGCCGTCCAACATTATGCATGCCCACCGTGGTACTGGCCGTCCAACATTATGCATGCCCACCATGGTACTGGCCGTCCAACATTATGCCCACCGTGGTACTGGCCGTCCAACATTATGCCCACCGTGGTACTGGCCGTCCAACATTATGCCCACCATGGTACTGGCCGTCCAACATTATGCCCACCGTGGTACTGGCCGTCCAACATTATGCCCACCATGGTACTGGCCGTCCAACATTATGCATGCCCACCATGGTACTGGCCGTCCAACATTATGCCCACTATGGTACTGGCCGTCCAACATTATGCACGCCCACCATGGTACTGGCCGTCCAACATGATGCCCACCATGGTACTGGCCATCCAACATTATGCCCACCGTGGTACTGGCCGTCCAACATTATGCATGCCCACCATGGTACTGGCCGTCCAACATTATGCCCACCATGGTACTGGCCGTCCAACATTATGCCCACTATGGTACTGGCCGTCCAACATTATGCCCACCATGGTACTGGCCGTCCAACATTATGCCCACCATGGTACTGGCCGTCCAACATTATGCACACCGTGGTACTGGCCGTCCAACATTATGCCCACCATGGTACTGGCCGTCCAACATTATGCCCACCGTGGTACTGGCCATCCAACATTATGCCCACCGTGGTACTGGCCGTCCAACATTATGCCCACCATGGTACTGGCCGTCCAACATTATGCCCACCGTGGTACTGGCCGTCCAACATTATGCCCACCATGGTACTGGCCGTCCAACATTATGCCCACCATGGTACTGGCCGTCCAACATTATGCCCACCATGGTACTGGCCGTCCAACATTATGCCCACCATGGTACTGGCCGTCCAACATTATGCCCACCATGGTACTGGCCGTCCAACATTATGCCCACCATGGTACTGGCCGTCCAACATTATGCCCACCATGGTACTGGCCGTCCAACATTATGCCCACCATGGTACTGGCCGTCCAACATTATGCCCACCATGGTACTGGCCGTCCAACATTATGCTCACCATGGTACTGGCCGTCCAACATTATGCCCACCATGGTACTGGCCGTCCAACATTATGCCCACCATGGTACTGGCCGTCCAACATTATGCCCACTATGGTACTGGCCGTCCAACATTATGCACGCCCACCATGGTACTGGCCGTCCAACATTATGCCCACCATGGTACTGGCCGTCCAACATTATGCCCACCATGGTACTGGCCGTCCAACATTATGCCCACCATGGTACTGGCCGTCCAACATTATGCCCACCATGGTACTGGCCGTCCAACATTATGCCCACCATGGTACTGGCCGTCCAACATTATGCTCACCATGGTACTGGCCGTCCAACATTATGCCCACTATGGTACTGGCCGTCCAACATTATGCCCACCATGGTACTGGCCGTCCAACATTATGCCCACCATGGTACTGGCCGTCCAACATTATGCCCACCGTGGTACTGGCCGTCCAACATTATGCCCACCATGGTACTGGCCGTCCAACATTATGCCCACCATGGTACTGGCCGTCCAACATTATGCACGCCCACCATGGTACTGGCCGTCCAACATTATGCACGCCCACCATGGTACTGGCCGTCCAACATTATGCACGCCCACTATGGTACTGGCCGTCCAACATTATGCCCACCATGGTACTGGCCGTCCAACATTATGCACGCCCACTATGGTACTGGCCGTCCAACATTATGCCCACCATGGTACTGGCCGTCCAACATTATGCCCACTATGGTACTGGCCGTCCAACATTATGCCCACCATGGTACTGGCCGTCCAACATTATGCCCACCATGGTACTGGCCGTCCAACATTATGCTCACCATGGTACTGGCCGTCCAACATTATGCACGCCCACCATGGTACTGGCCGTCCAACATTATGCATGGTACTGGCCGTCCAACATTATGCCCACCATGGTACTGGCCGTCCAACATTATGCCCACCATGGTACTGGCCGTCCAACATTATGCCCACCATGGTACTGGCCGTCCAACATTATGCCCACCATGGTACTGGCCGTCCAACATTATGCCCACCGTGGTACTGGCCGTCCAACATTATGCCCACCATGGTACTGGCCGTCCAACATTATGCCCACCATGGTACTGGCCGTCCAACATTATGCCCATCATGGTACTGGCCGTCCAACATTATGCACGTCCACCATGGTACTGGCCGTCCAACATTATGCCCACCATGGTACTGGCCGTCGAACATTATGCCCACCGTGGTACTGGCCGTCCGACATTATGCCCACCATGGTACTGGCCGTCCAACATTATGCCCACCATGGTACTGGCCGTCCAACATTATGCCCACCATGGTACTGGCCGTCCAACATTATGCATGCCCACCATGGTACTGGCCGTCCAACATTATGCCCACTATGGCACTGGCCGTCCAACATTATGCACGCCCACCATGGTACTGGCCGTCCAACATTATGCTCACCATGGTACTGGCCGTCCAACATTATGCTCACCATGGTACTGGCCGCCCAAC
The DNA here is from genome assembly GCF_029448725.1 of Salvelinus fontinalis. Taxonomy (NCBI): domain Eukaryota; kingdom Metazoa; phylum Chordata; class Actinopteri; order Salmoniformes; family Salmonidae; genus Salvelinus; species Salvelinus fontinalis. The sequence goes on from NC_074704.1 coordinate 4,753,146, forward strand.
ATTATGCCCACCATGGTACTGGCCGTCCAACATTATGCACGCCCACCATGGTACTGGCCGTCCAACATTATGCCCACTATGGTACTGGCCGTCCAACATTATGCACGCCCACCATGGTACTGGCCGTCCAACATTATGCTCACCATGGTACTGGCCCTCCAACATTATGCTCACCGTGGTACTGGCCGTCCAACATTATGCCCACTATGGTACTGGCCGTCCAACATTATGCACGCCCACCATGGTACTGGCCGTCCAACATTATGCCCACCATGGTACTGGCCGTCCAACATTATGCACGCCCACCATGGTACTGGCCGCCCAACATTATGCTCACCATGGTACTGGCCGTCCAACATTATGCTCACCATGGTACTGGCCGTCCAACATTATGCCCACCATGGTACTGGCCGTCCAACATTATGCACGCCCACCACGGTACTGGCCGCCCAACATTATGCTCACCATGGTACTGGCCGTCCAACATTATGCCCACTATGGTACTGGCCGTCCAACATTATGCACGCCCACCATGGTACTGGCCGCCCAACATTATGCCCACCATGGTACTGGCCGTCCAACATTATGCCCACCATGGTACTGGCCGTCCAACATTATGCCCACTATGGTACTGGCCGTCCAACGTTATGCCCACCATGGTACTGGCCGTCCAACATTATGCCCACCATGGTACTGGCCGCCCAACATTATGCCCACCATGGTACTGGCCGTCCAACATTATGCCCACCATGGTACTGGCCGTCCAACATTATGCACGCCCACCATGGTACTGGCCGTCCAACATTATGCTCACCATGGTACTGGCCGCCCAACATTATGCCCACCATGGTACTGGCCATCCAACATGATGCCCACCGTGGTACTGGCCATCCAACATTATGCACGCCCACCATGGTACTGGCCGTCCAACATGATGCCCACCGTGGTACTGGCCATCCAACATTATGCACGCCCACCATGGTACTGGCCGTCCAACATTATGCTCACCATGGTACTGGCCGCCCAACATTATGCCCACCATGGTACTGGCCGCCCAACATTATGCCCACCATGGTACTGGCCATCCAACATGATGCCCACCGTGGTACTGGCCATCCAACATTATGCACGCCCACCATGGTACTGGCCGTCCAACATTATGCCCACCATGGTACTGGCCGTCCAACATTATGCCCACCATGGTACTGGCCGTCCAACATTATGCCCACCATGGTACTGGCCGTCCAACATTATGCCCACCATGGTACTGGCCGTCCAACATTATGCATGCCCACTATGGTACTGGCCGTCCAACATTATGCCCACCATGGTACTGGCCGTCCAACATTATGCCCACCATGGTACTGGCCGTCCAACATTATGCACGCCCACCATGGTACTGGCCGTCCAACATTATGCCCACCATGGTACTGGCCGTCCAACATTATGCCCACCATGGTACTGGCCGCCCAACATTATGCATGCCCACCATGGTACTGGCCATCCAACATTATGCCCACCATGGTACTGGCCGCCCAACATTATGCATGCCCACCATGGTACTGGCCATCCAACATTATGCCCACCGTGGTACTGGCCATCCAACATTATGCCCACCATGGTACTGGCCGTCCAACATTATGCCCACCATGGTACTGGCCGTCCAACATTATGCATGCCCACTATGGTACTGGCCGTCCAACATTATGCCCACCATGGTACTGGCCGTCCAACATTATGCCCACCATGGTACTGGCCGTCCAACATTATGCCCACCATGGTACTGGCCGTCCAACATTATGCCCACCATGGTACTGGCCGTCCAACATTATGCCCACCGTGGTACTGGCCGTCCAACATTATGCCCACCATGGTACTGGCCGTCCAACATTATGCCCACCGTGGTACTGGCCGTCCAACATTATGCCCACCATGGTACTGGCCGTCCAACATTATGCATGCCCACTATGGTACTGGCCGTCCAACATTATGCCCACCATGGTACTGGCCGTCCAACATTATGCCCACCATGGTACTGGCCGTCCAACATTATGCATGCCCACCGTGGTACTGGCCGTCCAACATTATGCATGCCCACCGTGGTACTGGCCGTCCAACATTATGCATGCCCACCATGGTACTGGCCGTCCAACATTATGCCCACCGTGGTACTGGCCGTCCAACATTATGCCCACCGTGGTACTGGCCGTCCAACATTATGCCCACCATGGTACTGGCCGTCCAACATTATGCCCACCGTGGTACTGGCCGTCCAACATTATGCCCACCATGGTACTGGCCGTCCAACATTATGCATGCCCACCATGGTACTGGCCGTCCAACATTATGCCCACTATGGTACTGGCCGTCCAACATTATGCACGCCCACCATGGTACTGGCCGTCCAACATGATGCCCACCATGGTACTGGCCATCCAACATTATGCCCACCGTGGTACTGGCCGTCCAACATTATGCATGCCCACCATGGTACTGGCCGTCCAACATTATGCCCACCATGGTACTGGCCGTCCAACATTATGCCCACCATGGTACTGGCCGTCCAACATTATGCCCACCATGGTACTGGCCGTCCAACATTATGCCCACCATGGTACTGGCCGTCCAACATTATGCCCACCATGGTACTGGCCGTCCAACATTATGCCCACCATGGTACTGGCCGTCCAACATTATGCCCACCATGGTACTGGCCGTCCAACATTATGCCCACCATGGTACTGGCCGTCCAACATTATGCCCACCATGGTACTGGCCGTCCAACATTATGCTCACCATGGTACTGGCCGTCCAACATTATGCCCACCATGGTACTGGCCGTCCAACATTATGCCCACCATGGTACTGGCCGTCCAACATTATGCCCACTATGGTACTGGCCGTCCAACATTATGCACGCCCACCATGGTACTGGCCGTCCAACATTATGCCCACCATGGTACTGGCCGTCCAACATTATGCCCACCATGGTACTGGCCGTCCAACATTATGCCCACCATGGTACTGGCCGTCCAACATTATGCCCACCATGGTACTGGCCGTCCAACATTATGCCCACCATGGTACTGGCCGTCCAACATTATGCTCACCATGGTACTGGCCGTCCAACATTATGCCCACTATGGTACTGGCCGTCCAACATTATGCCCACCATGGTACTGGCCGTCCAACATTATGCCCACCATGGTACTGGCCGTCCAACATTATGCCCACCGTGGTACTGGCCGTCCAACATTATGCCCACCATGGTACTGGCCGTCCAACATTATGCCCACCATGGTACTGGCCGTCCAACATTATGCACGCCCACCATGGTACTGGCCGTCCAACATTATGCACGCCCACCATGGTACTGGCCGTCCAACATTATGCACGCCCACTATGGTACTGGCCGTCCAACATTATGCCCACCATGGTACTGGCCGTCCAACATTATGCACGCCCACTATGGTACTGGCCGTCCAACATTATGCCCACCATGGTACTGGCCGTCCAACATTATGCCCACTATGGTACTGGCCGTCCAACATTATGCCCACCATGGTACTGGCCGTCCAACATTATGCCCACCATGGTACTGGCCGTCCAACATTATGCTCACCATGGTACTGGCCGTCCAACATTATGCACGCCCACCATGGTACTGGCCGTCCAACATTATGCATGGTACTGGCCGTCCAACATTATGCCCACCATGGTACTGGCCGTCCAACATTATGCCCACTATGGTACTGGCCGTCCAACATTATGCCCACCATGGTACTGGCCGTCCAACATTATGCCCACCATGGTACTGGCCGTCCAACATTATGCCCACCGTGGTACTGGCCGTCCAACATTATGCCCACCATGGTACTGGCCGTCCAACATTATGCCCACCGTGGTACTGGCCGTCCAACATTATGCCCATCATGGTACTGGCCGTCCAACATTATGCCCACCATGGTACTGGCCGTCCAACATTATGCCCACCATGGTACTGGCCGTCCAACATTATGCCCACCATGGTACTGGCCGTCCAACATTATGCCCACTATGGTACTGGCCGTCCAACATTATGCTCACCATGGTACTGGCCGTCCAACATTATGCATGCCCACCATGGTACTGGCCGTCCAACATTATGCCCACCATGGTACTGGCCGTCCAACATTATGCCCACCGTGGTACTGGCCGTCCAACATTATGCCCACCATGGTACTGGCCGTCCAACATTATGCCCACCATGGTACTGGCCGTCCAACATTATGCCCACCGTGGTACTGGCCGTCCAACATTATGCCCACCATGGTACTGGCCGTCCAACATTATGCCCACCATGGTACTGGCCGTCCAACATTATGCCCACCGTGGTACTAGCCGTCCAACATTATGCCCACCATTGTACTGGCCGTCCAACATTATGCCCACCATGGTACTGGCCGTCCAACATTATGTACGCCCACCATGGTACTGGCCGTCCAACATTATGCCCACCGTGGTACTGGCCAGCTGCTATTTGAGAACTCATCTGGTTTAGACATCAAACTCTTATTGCACTTCATACATATATTTTGTTTAACCTTTATTTAACTGGGCAAGTCAGTTAAAAACTAATTTTTATTTACAATGACGGTCTACACCGGCCAAACCCGGACGGCGCTGGGCCAATTGTGCGGAGCCCTATGGGACTCCCAATCACAGCCCGTTGTGATACAACCTGGAGTCAAACCAGGGTGTCTGTAGTGACGCCTCAAGCACTGAGATACAGTGCCTTAGACCGCTGCGTCACTTTGGAGCCGTTGTACAACTGTTTTTAGAGAATATTGTACTGCAAGGTATGCTATATGTGTAAGGTATGCTATATGTGTAGGCTATGCTATATCTATTAGCTATATGTGTAGGCTACGCTATATGTGTAGGCTATGCTCTATGTGTTAGCTATGCTATATGTGTAGGCTATGCTCTATGTGTTAGCTATGCTATATGTGTAGGCTATGCTATATGTATTAGCTATGTGTGTTAGCTATGCTATATGTGTAGTCTATATTGTACTATTGTATATTGTACTGCAAGGTATGCTACATGTGTAGGCTATGCTATATGTGTATGCTATATATGTAGGCTATGCTATATGTATTAGCTATGTGTGTTAGCTATACTATATGTGTAGGCTATGCTATATGTGTTAGCTATGCTATATGTGTAGGCTAAGCTATATGTGTAGGCTATGCTATATGTGTTAGCTATGCTATATCTATTAGCTATATGTGTAGGCTATGCTCTATGTGTTAGCTATGCTCTATGTGTTAGCTATGCTATATGTGTTAGCTATGCTCTATGTGTAGGCTATGCTATATGTGTAGGCTATGCTATATGTTTTAGCTATGTGTATTAGCTATGCTATATGTGTTAGCTATGCTATATGTGTTAGCTATGCTATATGTATTGGCTGATATGCAGCAGTCGTCTTTAAACCTCCATTCTAGGATACATTACACAAACACTTCTTTCTATATACATGTTTTTATTTGGGTTTCTGTGCAAAGTACATGATTGGAATGTTTCTTTAAGCCTGCAGCTCGATACTTGAAATGAGACATATAATAAGGCCAAAACACGATTCAAAAACGCTATTAACTGACATGGATAGGTAGCTAATGAAACACAAATGGACATTTACAGTAACTGGCTATTCAAACTGTAACATTGGCTGGCTTTCAACGGTTTGGCGAGCCCACAATGGTTTGGCGCAACGTGGCCCATCCTGCTCTGCTGAACTGGCACTGGGACCTGTCCTGGATGTTCGCCCATGAGATCCTCCCGGTCAGGGCCGTTATGCATTCCCGAGGCATGGCGAGGACACCCGCGTGCCCCCGACCAGGCCGCGGCCAAGATGAGTCGGTGGGCCACTTGCTTTGGGTGTGCAGAGCCGCTAGGGACCTGTGGAAGGAAGCAGGCCCCCTGATCTCCCCGTGTCTGCCAGCAGGGGAGGACCTAATGCCCCCAGCTCGTGCTGTATGTGGTGGACCGAAGGCCTATTCCACCGAAGGCCTTCACCTCTGGCCCACCCTCATGTGTCTGAAGGAAGCACTGTGGTAGGTAGCAGAACGAGTAGAGACCAGGCAGTGGCCATGGTAGCCACGGAAGCCCTGGGGTGGTACAGAAGAAAGGGGGCCTCGACCCCAGGCGAAGGGTCCCCCACAACACCCATGGCCCCGGCGGCCATGGCCTGACAGCGATGCTCCTAAGGGAGGGATCTCCTCTGGGCCCCGATGGACAGGACGGTAATTGATTCGAAGGAGGCTACTTTGATAAGGACTCACCCCGTTCCTGTACAAAGGACCAAAGACAGCCTGAAAGAAAAAAAATACTTTTTAACATAGTTTTCATGTCTTAAACATGTTTTACCTTGTTAAATCATTTGTACATATGTTAAATGGCTTTTACAGAATTTGATGTTTTTTTTACAAGGACAATTTACTTTTATTTATGGTTGTTTCTATTGTTTTTAAAACATGTCCTTTTTAACAAATGTAATAACACTGTTTTATGTTTTTATGCCGTTTTTCTGTGTATAAAATGATGTGCAAAAATATATGAGCTGTTTTAAAAGAACAATAACATTTTCCCCCCAAAAATAAGAAAATTGGCTAGCTTTCAATACATTGGATAAATGGTGGAGTTCCCTCTTCATACTATCCAGATAATTATTTTAAATTTACTCTAAAACATATTATTATCTAATTTCAGTGTTTGGGAGCTAGATATATCTGTTTCTCTTCATCAGACAGCAGCTCACGTTTTCACAAGAAGCTGTAGTTACATCGTAAATAAAAGCAGGCCATTGGCTGTCTACATCACCAGGGGTATGTACGGGACCTCTGATTGGTTCCAAGTTTAGGAGTTTGGCAAATTAGCCTGAACAGACAGAGTGTTAAAATATACTTTTTATGAGAAAATGTGCAACAATTGAAGGTGACAACAAAAGTTATAGTCATAACAATATTTTACTGTGATATTTTGCCCTCCAATCAGCAAAAAGCAATGTGGGGCTTTTAGGTTATGCTGCTACTGTGACGTATAATCTAGTGGACGGGACGCTTCTTTCAACAGCAGCAACAGTTAGTCAGACACCTCGGTAGCTTGCTAGACAAAATAGACGAACCAATAAAGCTATTTAGTGTATATTAGCTAATGTGTTTTAAACCCACTTCTGTCGTCTAGTTAGTTATCCGATTTAATGGCATATTTACGGTGGTGTTATTAGTCTGCTAGCTGGCTTGTTAAGTTAGCATTAGCCTAGATAGCTAACATCTCCGACCATGAGTTCACTAAGCTACTCTCCTGCTAAAGAAGAGGTCTGCTGGACGGAGAAAGAAGGACTCGTGAAAGAGGAGGAGGACGAGAAGGATGTTACAATACAACAAGAAGTAGAGGGTGAGGCTGTTACAGGGAAAGAAGAAGAGAAAGACGTTACAGTGAAAGAAGAGGGAGACGCGTTTAGAGTGAAAGAGGAGGATGTTACAGTAAAAGAAGAGGAGGAAGAGAAAGAGGAGGATGTTACAGTAAAAGAAGAAAAGAGAGACGTTCAGAGTGAAAGAAGAGGAGGATGCAGTTTTTGGAGTGAAAGAGGAGGAGGGGGAGATGACTGTCACATCGAAAAAGGAAGAGGAGGAAACTGGATATCTGGGCCCGGTTTCCCAAACGCAACTTACGCCGTACAATGGTTCTAATGATGATCTTTGTCGTGAAATGGTTTTGAAAAGCCGTGCCCTGATTAACACTCGTAAGTACTGTCTTAAAAACAGAGGCACAAACTCTGCAGTTGTTGAACTGATGTGTGGTGTTAAAGGGGAAATCTGCAATTGCTACATCCATATTTTAACTTTTAATTGTTTATTTATAGCCATTGATTCTTGAAGAATATAACACATGCCTCATGAGCTTAGTTCAACTGTTTTTACCCATCAGAACCCCAAATAAGCTTTTTCTACTCCAATGTTTAGAAACAATGTAAATCAACACTGTACAGCCTCAACATGGTTAAAACTATAATGTTGGTATCATGGATGGTCACTCCTTGCATCTATAGGTCTGTCTATGAATTTGAGAGTAGTTACATTTCCCCGAGAGGCGCAGCGTTCTAAGGCATCACAGTGCTAGAGGTGTCACTACAGACAGCCTGGTTCGAATCCAGGCTGTATCACAACCGGCTATGGTTGGGAGTCCCATAGGGCGGCGCACAAATGGCCCAGCATCGTCCGGGCTTGGCCGGTGTAGGCCGTCATTGTAAATAATAATTTGTTCTTAACTGACTTGCCTAGTTAAATAAAATCTTCTTATTACCAAAACAGTGGTGGAATGACAGCTTTGTTATTGTTTCAACTGCAGATTGGTTAATTGATGTGTGGCTTTTTTTGAAGCGGTTCGTTTTTAAAAAGTAACAAAATGGCTGCCCTGACACTTGGTTTGGTAAACAGCTGAGGGGTGGGGCTGGAGAAATGTAACCACTCTCAAATTCATAGAGAAAGCTATTGTAGCAACCTTAACCCAAAACCTAGCGACCTCGTCAAGAAGTTCAAACATCATGGCGTAACAGTTATAAGGTGTTGGCTTGACAGTCGCTGGACCCAGGTTTGAGTTCAGCTCAGGGCTACCCCCTGAATTCACTACACTATGAATACAAGGACTGGACATCCATAAGGTCATAATGATAGTTTTGACCAGATTTTGAGGCTATACAGTGTTTGTTTATAAACTGTGGTGTTATACAAGCTTATGTTTTGGTTTCTGGCGGGGTAATAAAGTTGAAACATTTGATGCATTTATAAGTTATATTCTTCAAGAATCAATGGTTATACAGTAAATGGGTCTTTCTATAACTGCCAGTGTAGATTTTCCTTGTGATGTCATAATGATATAATGTCTGCAGGAGGCTGCAGTGACAGTACAAGAAGGAGCGTGTACACTACACCATTTTGGCCCTAATTTTAGCTGTCTCAGACAAGTTTTTGAGATCGGAGACAATCCCCATGTTGTTGCCTACTTGGGGTGTGCGGCCGTCATCGACGGTCGTTTAATGTGACCTGGTCAGTGACACAATCACTCTCTCTCCCACCAATTAGTGCGCAAGGCATGTCCGGGTTTGGCCCGGGGTAGGCCATCATTGTAAATAAGAATTTGTTCTTAACTGACTTGCCTAGTTAAATAAATTAAAACAATTGAAATAAGATGCTTTTCTCAAAATAGAAGTTAAATACATTTTAAATAATCTAAATAATATAAAAGGCATGTCTCTCTCCAGATTCCCTCCCACCAATTGGTGCACATTCATTGTTTCCTAACTTTTTTTTTTTTTTTTTTTACTTTTTTTCACCTTTATTTAACCAGGTAGGCTAGTTGAGAACAAGTTCTCATTTGCAACTGCGACCTGGCCAAGATAAAGCATAGCAGTGTGAACAGACAACAACACAGAGTTACACATGGAGTAAACAATAAACAAGTCAATAACATGGTAGAAAAAAGAGAATCTATATACAATGTGTGCAAAAGGCATGAGGTAGGCAATAAATCGAATAATTACAATTTAGCAGATTAACACTGGAGTGATAAATCATCAGATGATCATGTGCAAGAAGAGATACTGGTGTGCAAAAGTGCAGAAAAGTAAATAAATAAAAGCAGTATGGGGGTGAGGTAGGTAAATTGGGTGGGTAGTTTACAGATGGACTATGTACAGCTGCAGCGATCGGTTAGCTGCTCGGATAGCAGATTTTTAAAGTTGTTGAGGGAGATAAAAGTCTCCAACTTCAGAGATTTTTGCAATTCGTTCCAGTCGCAGGCAGCAGAGAACTGGAAGGAAGGCGTCCAAATGAGGTTTTGGCTTTAGGGATGATCAGTGAGATACACCTGCTGGAGCGCGTGCTACGGGTGGGTGTAGCCATCGTGACCAGTGAACTGAGATAATGCGGCACTTTGCCTAGCATAGCCTTGTAGATGACCTGGAGCCAGTGGGTCTGACGACGAACATGTAGCGAGGGCCAGCCGACTAGGGCATACAGGTCGCAGTGGTGGGTCGTATAAGGTGCTTTAGTAACAAAACGGATGGCACTGTGATAAACTGCATCCAGTTTGCTGAGTAGAGTATTGGAGGCTATTTTGTAGATGACATCGCCGAAGTCGAGGATCGGTAGGATAGTCAGTTTTACTAGGGTAAGTTTGGCGGCGTGAGTGAAGGAGGCTTTGTTCCGGAATAGAAAGCCGACTCTAGATTTGATTTTGGATTGGAGATGTTTGATATGAGTCTGGAAGGAGAGTTTGCAGTCTAGCCAGACACCTAGGTACTTATAGATGTCCACATATTCTAGGTCGGAACCGTCCAGGGTGGTGATGCTAGTCGGGCGTGCGGGTGCAGGCATCGAACGGTTGAAAAGCATGCATTTGGTTTTACTAGCGTTTAAGAGCAGTTGGAGGCCACGGAAGGAGTGTTGTATGGCATTGAAGCTCGTTTGGAGGTTAGATAGCACAGTGTCCAGGGAAGGGCCGGAAGTATACAGAATGGTGTCGTCTGCGTAGAGGTGGATCAGGGAATCGCCCGCAGCAAGAGCAACATCATTGATGTATACAGAGAAAAGTCGGCCCGAGAATTGAACCCTGTGGTACCCCCATAGAGACTGCCAGAGGACCGGACAACATGCCCTCCGATTTGACACACTGAACTCTGTCTGCAAAGTAGTTGGTGAACCAGGCAAGGCAGTCATTAGAAAAACCGAGGCTATTGAGTCTGCCGATAAGAATATGGTGATTGACAGAGTCGAAAGCCTTGGCCAGGTCGATGAAGACGGCTGCACAGTAATGTCTTTTATCGATGGCGGTTATGATATCGTTTAGTACCTTGAGCGTGGCTGAGGTGCACCCGTGACCGGCTCGGAAACCGGATTGCACAGCGGAGAAGGTACGGTGGGATTCGAGATGGTCAGTGATCTGTTTGTTGACTTGGCTTTCGAAGACCTTATCTAGGCAGGGCAGGATGGATATAGGTCTGTAACAGTTTGGGTCCAGGGTGTCTCCCCCTTTGAAGAGGGGGATGACAGCGGCAGCTTTCCAATCCTTGGGGATCTCAGATGATACGAAGGAGAGGTTGAACAGGCTGGTAATAGGGGGTGCGACAATGGCAGCGGACAGTTTCAGAAATAGGGGGCCCAGATTGTCAAGCCCAGCTGATTTGTATGGGTCCAGGTTTTCCAGCTCTTTCAGAACATCTGCTATCTGGATATGGGTAAAGGAGAAGCTGGGGAGGCTTGGGCGAGTAGCAGCGGGGGGGCGGGGCTGTTGGCCAAGGTTGGAGTCGCCAGGTGGAAGGCATGGCCAGCCATTGAGAAATGTTTGTTGAAGTTTTCGATTATCACGGACTTATCAGTGGTGACCGTGTTATCTAGCCTCAGTGCAGTGGGCAGCTGGGAGGAGGTGCTCTTGTTTTCCATGGACTTTACAGTATCCCAGAACTTTTTGGAGTTAGAGCTACAGGATGGTGTGAATTGTTTGCCCTTTGATTGTTAGTGTCTATCAATTCCCTTGATACATAAATCACCAGTTCTACATTTACCACTAGTTCACTCCCTTTCCTTAGATCATATTAGTGTTTTCAGATGTCTTCATGAGAAGATGTTCCGGATGTCTCACTGTCTGACAGAGATCGCTGTACCACTTTCCTCAGATCATATTAGTGTGTTCAGATGTCTTCATGAGAAGATGTTCCGGATGTCTCCCTGTCTGACAGAGATCTCACCGCAGCTTCAAACACATGTTTATGGGGGTTTTGTATTATAAGATTTCAGTGGAGGTACATGAACTCTAAGGGGTTAACCTGTCTCCTCCCCTTCATCTACACTGATTGGACTGGATGTAACAAGTGACATCAATAAGGATCATAACCTTTAACCTCGTCAGTCTGTCATGGAAAGAGCAGCTGTTCATAATGTTTTGTACACTCAGTTTATATAGTCTTCTGTCCCTGTAAGTTCACATGTGGAACTGCATGAAATGTGTTTTAGTTTCCCATCATTTAGAAATGTGATCCCAATGTCCTACATTGTCCTCTTTATTAATAGAAAGACTCATATACAGTATAGTATTAGTTTAAAACTAAAATGGACCAATCCTGGATCGTCCCCTGTATTATCAGCCACTGAAATAGGAGAGACTTTGTCCCCTCTCTGTTTGTCTACTCAACCCCCATGTAGCCCATAGCAACCTGATGACTCAGAGTCATGTCATAAACAAGTACAACGGTCACCGTGGGGGAAAATAACTGATGTTCACCATCTGGGACCATTCAACAGTCTAGATTTACCAGGTTATTACTGCTAAATAAACTGTTCACCATCTAGGACCATTCAACAGTCTAGATTTACCAGGTTATTACTTCTAAATAAACTGTTCACCATCTGGGACCATTCAACAGTCTAGATTTACCAGGTTATTACTTCTAAATAAACTGTTCACCATCTGGGACCATTCAACAGTCTAGATTTACCAGGCTATTACTTCTAAATAAACTGTTCACCGTCTGGGACCATTCAACAGTCTAGATTTACCAGGTTATTACTTCTAAATAAACTGTTCACCATCTGGGACCATTCAACAGCCTAGATTTACCAGGTTGTTACTTCTCAATAAACTGTTCACCATCTGGGACCATTCAACAGTCTAGATTTACCAGGTTATTACTTCTAAATAAACTGTTCACCATCTGGGACCATTCAACAGTCTAGATTTACCAGGTTATTACTGCTAAATAAACTATTCACCATCTTGGACCATTCAACAGTCTAGATTGACCAGGTTATTACTTCTAAATAAACTGTTCACCATCTGGGACCATTCAACAGTCTAGATTTACCAGGTTATTACTTCTAAATAAACTGTTCACCATCTGGGACCATTCAACAGTCTAGATTTACCAGGTTATTACTTCTAAATAAACTGTTCACCATCTGGGACCATTCAACAGTCTAGATTTACCAGGTTATTACTTCTAAATAAACTGTTCACCATCTGGGACCATTCAACAGTCTAGATTTACCAGGTTATTACTTCTAAATAAACTGTTCACCATCTGGGACCATTCAACAGCCTAGATTTACCAGGTTGTTACTTCTCAATAAACTGTTCACCATCTGGGACCATTCAACAGTCTAGATTTACCAGGCTATTACTTCTAAGTAATCTGTTCACCATCTGGGACCATTCAACAGTCTAGATTTACCAGGTTATTACTTCTAAATAAACTGTTCACCATCTGGGACCATTCAACAGTCTAGATTTACCAGGTTATTACTTCTAAATAAACTGTTCACCATCTAGGACCATTCAACAGTCTAGATTTACCAGGTTATTACTTCTAAATAAACTGTTCACCATCTGGGACCATTCAACAGTCTACATTTACCAGGTTATTACTTCTAAGTAATCTGTTCACCATCTGGGACCATTCAACAGTCTAGATTTACCAGGTTATTACTGCTAAATAAACTGTTCACCATCTGGGACCATTCAACAGTCTAGATTTACCAGGTTATTACTTCTAAATATACTGTTCACCATCTGGGACCATTCAACTTCAACAGTCTAGATTTACCAGGTTATTACTTCTAAATAAACTGTTCACCATCTGGGACCATTCAACAGTCTAGATTTACCAGGTTATTACTGCTAAATAAACTGTTCACCATCTGGGACCATTCAACAGTCTAGATTTACCAGGTTGTTACTTTTTAGGGTTCTCATAGGCTCACAATTGTTGTTTTGATTGTTGCTTGAACAGTCGCTAAGATAATATTTGGTTCTGATAGTTGCAAAATACCTGTTTTGGATGCAGCAGTTGTTATCTTGAATGTTTTGGATGCAGCAGTTGTTAGCTTGAATGCTAAATGCTCACTGACAAGCTGGTAGCAAAGCTAGCCACAGAACATTTTACTGGTTGAAGTGTTTTTTAAGTATAAAGCAGTTGATGTGAGACGATTGCAAACATTTTTGCTCCATGCAGATTTACAACATCCTTATCAAACGGTTTCTGTATTAGCAGGGACGAGTTTCTGCAACTAAATTGTGAATCGCCCTCGTGCGGCAATTTTAGAAAACAAAGAAAGGGGACTATATTCTAACCTAGAGTCATCAATGTTAAAGTGAAAAAAATAAGACTAAATATGACTGTTGTTGATCACTGACTGTTATTTTAAGACAATTGTCAAATAAGTTTGTAAAACCATTTAAACATTCATTACAGATGTAAATTGTTGTACAATGTCATGGGAATCACCTTTTAGCTAAAAATAAACAGTGGATTTCTGCTGTTGTGGGCCTTTAACCATCTGTCTGACATTCATATTTCACACAGGAGAGAGCGGTGACTATTGTGGATCCTCTGGGGAGCCTCAACAACATCATGAAGCTGATGAAGCAGGCAAGAATCTCTCCACATCAGAACAGCTCAAGAAACACCAACGGAAACCCACAGGGAAGAATTCTCACCACTGCTCTGACTGTGGGAAGAGTTACTCAAGATTAGATTCACTAAAAATACACCAGAGAATTCACACAGGCGATACAGCTCACTGCTCTGACTGTGGGAAGAGATTCACCACTATAGCAAACCTTAAAATACATCAGAGAATCCATACAGGAGAGAAACCTTATAGCTGTGATCAATGTAGGAAGAGTTTTACTCACTCAAGCTGCCTGAAGGTACATCAGAGAACACACACTGGAGAGAAACCTTATAGCTGTGATCAATGTGAGAAGAGATTTGTTACATCTAGCAGTCTGACTATACACCAGAGAACACACACAGGAGAGAAACCTTTTGGCTGTGATCAATGTGGGAAGAGATTTGTTTCATCTAGCCGCCTGACTATACACCAGAGAACACACACAGGGGAGAAATCTTTTAGTTGCTCTGACTGTGGGAAGACCTTTTCAAAATTATATACATTACAATTACACCAGACAATTCACACTGGAGAGAAACTTTATAGCTGTAATCAATGTAGGAAGAGTTTTAATCGCTCAAGCTTGCTGAAGGTACATCAGAGAACACACACAGGAGAGAAATCTTTTATAGCTGTGATCAATGTGGAAGGAAATGTGTTACATCTAGCAATCTGACTAGACACCAGAGAAACAAATCTTATAGCTGTGATCAATGTGGGAAGAGATACTCTGGTAAAATATCTCTGATTAAACATCAGAAAAGACATACATGAAGGAGTTGTTTCATGATATCAATTAAATAATGTCACAATGTACAATGTTTTAACATTGTAGTAGGAGTATTTTAATAATGTCACAATATAGAATGTTTTAACATTGTAGTAGGAGTATTTTAATGATGTCACAATATAGAACCCTAAACGTTTGTCCCCTGTTCTATTGATTTCAACATGATATGGATATTAGCCTCAGGGGGGAAATCCAGGCTCTGAAATGGAAGAGTACTATTTATGTGATATAACATAAAACAGTGTTCCATTACACTTACCGTGTTGGCGACCCACATGAATCAAAATGGAACACTTCAAAATGTAGCTAGTTGTTTTATACAAATTGTCCTCTAACCAGTGATGTACACATTATTCCCAGATTCCATGTGGGAATGACAAATAAGTGTTCAAATTAAACTTTATTTGTCACATGCGCCGAATACAACAAGTGTAGACTTTACCGTGAAATGTTTACTTTACAAGCCCTTAACCAACAGTGCCGTTCAAGAATAAAATATTTACCAAGTAGACTAAAATACAAAGTAACACAATGAGAATAACAATAACGAGGCTATGTACAGGGGGCACCGGTACCGAGTCAGTGTGCGGGGGTACAGGCTAGTTGAGGTAATACATGTAGGTGGGGGCGAAGTGACTATGCATAGATAACAAACAACGAGTAGCAGCAGTGAACAAAAGGGGGGGAACAATGTAAATTGTCCGGTGGCGATTTTATGAATTGTTCAGCAGTCTTATGGCTTGGGGGTAGAAGCTGTTGAGGAGCCTTTTGGTCCTAGACTTTGTCCTCCGGTACCGCTTGCCGTGCGGTAGCAAAGACAACAGTCTATAACTTGGGTGACTGGAGACTCTGACAATTTTATGGGCTTTCCTCTGACACCACCTATTATATAGGGGCTGGATGGCAGGAAGCTTGGCCACAGTGATGTACTCGGCCGTTCAAACTACCCTCTGTAGCGCCTTACGGTCAGATGCCGAGCAGTTGCCATACCAGGCAGTGATGCAACCGGTCAGGATGCTCTCGATGGTGCAGCTGTAGAACCTTTTGAGGATCTGGGGTACCATGCCAAATCTTTTCAGTCTCATGAGGGGGAAAAGGTTTTGTCATGCCCTCTTCACAACTGTCTTGGTATGTTTGGACCATTCTAGTTTGTTGGTGATGTGGACACCAAGGAACTTGAAACTCTCGACCCGCTCCACTACAGCCCCGTCGATGTTAATGGGGGCCTGTTCGGCCGCCTTTTCCTGTAGTCCACAATCAGCTCCTTTGTCTTGCTCACATTGAGGGAGAGGTTGTTGTCCTGGCACCACACGGCCTGTTCTCTGACCTCCCTGTAGGCCGTCTCATCGTTGTCGGTGATCAGGCCTACCACTGTTGTGTCATCAGCAAACTTAATGTTGGTGTTGGAGTCGTGTTTGGCCATGCAGTCGTGGGTGAACAGGAAATACAGGAGGGGACTGTCAGGAAGTCCAGGATCCAGTTGCAGAGGGAGGTGTTTAGTCCCAGAGTCCTTAGCTTAGTGATGAGGTTTGTGGGCAATATGGTGTTGAATGCTGAGCTGTAGTCAATGAACATGATTCTCACATAGGTGTTAGTTTTGTCCAGGTGAGAAAGGGCAGTGTGGAGTGTGATTGAGATTGCATCATCTGTGGATCTGTTGGGGCGGTCTGTGAATTGGAGTGGGTCTAGGGTGTCCGGGTGGATGTTGTTGATGTGAGCCATGACCAGCCTTTCAAAGCACTTCATGGCTTGCGTTTCTCTTCAGTTTGGGGACCCCTAAATTTAAATGCATTACTCCAAAATGTAGCTGACTGTCTTCTGCAGGTTATCTTTTACCTCACTGGTTAGAGGACATCTCCCATTTCCATGTGTTTTTTTAGTTGTGTTAGTTTCAACAGCAGGTACAACCTGATTTTCCCCCTAATCGATATCAGTGATTTTGGATATTACATCCTATTCTTACTATTCATCCTATTCATCCTATTTTAATCAATGTCATTTCCTTAGAATGCGCACTAGTCTTTCAGTTTGTTATTCTTTAGTATTTTATCCTCTTATGTTTGTTGTGTAGTAAATATGAAAGTTTTTATTTTCATAGTGTTTATTAGTTTTCCTTGTGAAGCGCATTGTGTTGCATCTATGTCTGAAATGTGCTGTATAAATAAAGCTTGATTTGATCATATTGCAAAAACAAATTAACCCAATGACTGATGACTGACCAATCAACAGACTCTTGCAAAACCAATGAACAAATATGTGCAAAAGCAAAACATATCTTAGTATGAAAACGTATAATTTCAATATATCTCCCACTATGTCAAAATTGTGCTTGTGTGGCATGTAAGTTTAGTATCTCTTTTTAACCAATCAAGTACATTGTTTTTGAAAATGAACAATTTTGAAATCAACAATACGTCAAAGGATTCAACTACTGAAAACTGAAACAAACAAATGGATCAAACAGATCAATCCCACTTTTCCAGCCTGCTGAAGCTGGTGGAGTGGTAAACACCACCCCCGGCTCTACCAGGGGCTTGAGGTGGTCTCCCACAGCTCTGCTGGTGGAGTGGTAAACACCATCCCCGGCTCTACCGGGGGCTTGAGGCTGTCTCCCACAGCTCTGCTTATGTCATATTCTGTGGCCTTGCCGTTCCATTTCTTGACTGATATTTAGGGATATTATACTGAAAAATATATAAACGCAACATGTTTCATATAACAATAATAATAAAAGACCCAGAAAATTTTCAATTTTCAACAACAAAAAACGTATTTCTCTCTAATTTTGTGAAAATATTTGTTTACATCCATGTTAGTGAGCATTAATAATCCATCCAGCTGACAGGTGTGGCATATCAAGAAGCTGATTAAACAGCATGATCATTATTATCACTTTTTTGGTTACTACATGATTCCATATGTGTTATTTCATAGTTTTTATGTCTTCACTATTATTCTACAATGTACAAAATACTTTTTTTAAATAAAGAAAAACCCTGGAATGAGTAGGTGTGTCCAAACTTTTGACTGGTACTGTATATATATGTATTGTTACATGTAGGAGCAGTATAGAGCTAGGTGCTTATTTTGATACTATCTGTTTGACTGAATGAATATGAAATAGTCTTAAATGTAAAAAAGACTCATTTAACAGCTAGCTCTGCTCCACAGCAATATCAGTTCCCATTGGCTGTAGTGACCATAACATTGTGGTAATAAAGTAATTTATAAGAGATGTTACAAAATGTTTTCTCAGGACGTTTTGTTGAAGATGTGAAACATGGATGTTGGTCTGATGTGTATCAGGAAGTGGAAGTCCATCATGGATGTTGGTCTGATGTGGAACAGGAAGTGGAAGTCCATCATGGATGTTGGTCTGATGTGTATCAGGAAGTGGAAGTCCATCATGGATGTTGGTCTGATGTGTATCAGGAAGTGGAAGTCCAACATGGATGTTGATCTGATGTGGAACAGGAAGTGGAAGTCCATCATGGATGTTGGTCTGATGTGTATCAGGAAGTGGAAGTCCATCATGGATGTTGGTCTGATGTGTATCAGGAAGTGGAAGTCCAACATGGATGTTGGTCTGATGTGTATCAGGAAGTGGAAGTCCAACATGGATGTTGATCTGATGTGTATCAGGAAGTGGAAGTCCAACATGGATGTTGATCTGATGTGTATCAGGAAGTGGATATAGAAGCAGCACTGGAAGAATTTGTACAATTATTCTAATCAATTGTTGCACCTGTTATTAAGAAACTAACTGTTAGAGCCCCCTAGATTGATGATGAATTGAACAAATGGTATGATGTAGGCCGTCATTGCAAATAGTAATTAGTCTTTAATTGACTTGCCTAGTTAAATTAAGGTTAACTAAATTAAAATAAAATAAAATGATGCAAAAGAGTTGACAAACAAGTCAAGCTCCTCAGCTAATTGGTTAACATACTGTCAATTTAGAAATGTTGTGGCTGAACTTAAAAAGAACAATAAATGATACCAAACCAAGTTACATGATATTACCAAACCAAGATAAATTAAACACAACGGGGAAATACTTTGGAGTACCTTAAAACCTCTCTGGGATATGTGGGACAGTAGCGTCCCACTTGGCCAATAGCCAGGGAAAATGTAGAGCGCCAAATTAAAAAGAATGATAGAAAATCAAACTTTCATTAAATCACACATGTAAGATACCAAATTAAAGCTACACTCGTTGTGAATCCAGCTACCATGTCAGATTTCAAAAAGGCTTTTCGGCGAAAGCATAAGATGCTATTATCTGATGATAGCACAACAGTAAACAAAGAGAGTGTAGCATATTTCAACACTGCAGGCACGACACAAAACGCAGAAATAAAATATAAATCATGCCTTACCTTTGACGAGATTCTTTTGTTGGCACTCCAATATGTCCCATAAACATCACAAATGGTCTTTTTGTCCGATTAATTCCGTCCATATATATCCAAATTGTCCATTTATTTGGCGCGTTTGATCCAGAAAAAAACAGCTTCCCGTTTGCTCAACGTCACTACAAAATATCTCAAAAATGACCTCTAAACTTTGCCAAAACATTTCAAACTACTTTTGTAATACAACTTAAGGTATTTGTAAACGTTAATAATCGATCAAATTGAAGACGGGTCTATCTGTTTTCAATACAGGAGATAAACAAACTAACGCTACTTTTCTAGTCTTGCGCAACTCTCAAACAGTACACATGACGTTACACTGTTTCCAGGTACCTTTACTTCTTCATTGCACAAAGGAATAACCTCAACCTATTTCCAAAGACTGGTGACATCCAGTGGAAGCG
Source organism: Salvelinus fontinalis (assembly GCF_029448725.1). Taxonomy (NCBI): domain Eukaryota; kingdom Metazoa; phylum Chordata; class Actinopteri; order Salmoniformes; family Salmonidae; genus Salvelinus; species Salvelinus fontinalis. Next base: position 4,773,247 of record NC_074704.1, read on the forward strand.
GTAGGAACTGAAAACAGGGTGATTAGAAATCCAGTATTCCAATGAAAACTCATTAAACAGACAGTGACCTAAAAAAATTAAAATAATTAATGGTTAGTCCTCGGGGTTTTGCCTGCTACATAAGTTCTGTTATACTTACAGACATGATTCAAACAGTTTTAGAAACTTCCGAGTGTTTTCTATCCAAATCTACTAATAATATGCATATCTTATATTCTGGGGATGAGTAGAAGGAAGTTGAAATTGGGCACGCTATTTATTAAAAAGTGAAAATGCTGCCCCCTATCCTAGAGAAGTTTTAAATGTTTTCATGGGCAGAAAACCCAGTTAATCTCCAGCATTCATTAAAGTTGATGGGTCGTTTATAACAAATATTGCCAATCATTTAAATTACTATTTCACTTCTAAAGTGCAAAAAAAGCTCTAAAGTGAAATGACAACATTGAACAGCGAACTATCATATTTTTTTGTATAAAAAGATAAAATAGTGAAAGAGAAGGTTTGCTGTTTTGAATTTGGTCAAGTTAGCTTGGGAGAGGTGTACAGTGGCTTGCGAAAGTATTCCTCCCCGTGGCATTTTTCCTATTTTGTTGCCTTATAACCTGAAATTAAAATTGATATTTTTTTGGGGGGGGGGGGGGTTGTATCATTTGATTTACACAACATGCCTACCACTTTGAAGATGAAAATATTTTTTATTATGAAACAAACAAGAAATAAGACAAAGAAACTGAAAACCTGAGCGTGCATAACTATTCACCCCCCCTAAGTCAATACTTTGTAGAGCCACCTTTTGCAGCAAGTCTCTTGGGATATGTCTCTATAAGCTTGGCACATCTAGCCACTGGGAATTTTGCCCATTCTTCAAGGCAAAACTACTCCAGCTCCTCCTTGGATGGGTTCCGCTGGTGTACAGCAATCTTTAAGTCATACCACAGATTCTCAATTGGATTGAGGTCTGGGCTTTGACTACGCCATTCCAAGACATTTAAATGTTTCCCCCTAAACCACTCGAGTGTTGCTTTAGCAGTATGCTTAGGGTCATTGTCCTGCTGGAAGGTGAACCTCCATCCCAGTCTCAAATCTCTGGAAGACTGAAACAGGTTTCTCTCAAGAATTTACCTGTATTTAGCATCATCCATCATTCCTTCAATTCTGACTAGTTTCCCAGTCCCTGCCGATGAAAAACATCCCCACAGCATGATGCTGCCACCACCATGCTTCACTGTGGGGATGGTGTTCTCGGGCTGACGAGAGGTGTTGGGTCTGTGCCAGACATAGCGTTTTCCTTGATGGCCAAAAAGCTCACTTTTAGTCTCATCTGACCAGAGTACCTTTTTCCATATGTTTGGGGAGTCTCCCACATGCCTTTTGGCAAACACCGAACCATGTTTGCTTATTTTTTTCTTTAAGTAATGGAAAGAATATGGCACCACAACAAACCTGCCATAGCAAATTCATAGCAAATGGGCTTAATACATATGCACGCACCACTTTTCAGTTTTTAATTCTTTTGCATTTTTTGCATTTTTGGAAACAAGTTATTTTTTTCATTTCACCAACATGAAATCCAAATAAAAATCCATTTAAATTACAGATTGTAATGCAACAAAATAGGAAAAACACCAAGGGGATGAATACTTTTGCAAGGCACTGTATATAATCAAGATTATGCTACGAACTGGACATTAAAACAGAGTATCTTATGTTTCACCAAGTCGTGGCTGAACGACGACACGGATAATATAGAGCTGGCAGGCTTTTCCGCATCGGCAGGACAGAGAAGCTATGTCTGGTAAGACAAGGGTGGGGGTGTGTGTATAGTTGTAAACAACAACTATACATGTGTGTATAGTTGTAAACAACAGCTGGTGCACAAAATCTAATATTTAGGAAGTCTCAAGGTTTTGCTCGCCTGAGGTAGTGTATCTCATGATAAGCTGTAGACCACACTATCTACCAAGAGAGTTTTCATCTATATTTTTTCATAGCTGTCTATTTACCACCACAAACCGATGCCAGCACTAAGACCGCACTCAATAAGCTGTATGAGGTCATAAGCAAACAGGAAAACGCTCATCCAGAGGCGGCACTCCTAGTGGCCGGGGACTTTAGTGCAGGGAAACTTAAATCCATTTCTACCGTTGTGTTAAATGTACAACATTTACTCCACAACAGAGACGCGTACAATGCTCTCCTTCCTCCATTTGGCAAATCTGACCATTATTCTATCCTCCTGATTCCTGCTTACAAACAAAAACTAAATCAGGAAGTACCAGTGACCCGTTAAATAAATAAGTGGTCAGATGACACAGATGCTAAACTACAGGACTGTTTTGCTAGCACAGACTTGAATATGTTCCGGGATTCTTCCGATGGCATTGAGGAGTTCACCACATCAGTCACTGGCTTGATCGAATCAAATGAAAGTTTATTTGTCACGTGTGCCGAATACAACACGTGTAGTAGACCTTACAGTGAAATGCTTACTTACAGGCTCTAACCAATGGTGCGGGGGAAAAAAGAAGGTATGTGTGTGTGTGTGTGGGTAGGTAAGTAAATTAAGTAAAGAAATAAAACAGTAAAAATACATTTAAAAAAAAGAGTAGCAAGGCAAAATACAGACACCTGTTAGTCAGGCTTATTGAGGTAGTATGTACATGTAGGTATTGTTAAAGTGACTTGTAGGTATCGTTAAAGTGCATCGATGACGTCGTCCCCAGTGACCGTACGTACATACCCCAACCAGAAGCCATGGATTACAGGCAACATCCGCACTGAGCTAAAGGGTAGAGCTGCCACTTTAAAGGAGCGGGACTATAACCCAGACACTTATAAGAAATCCCGCTATGCCCTCTGACGAACCAAACGGGCAAAGCGTAAATACAGGACTAAAACTGAATTGTACTACACTGGCTCCGACGCTCGTCGGATATGGCAGGGCTTGCAAACTCTTACGGACTACAAAGGGAAGCACAGACGCGAGCTCACTGTGTGATCACGTTCTCCGTAGCTGATATAAGACCTTTAACCAGGTCAACATTCTCAAGGCCACCAGGCCAGATGGTTTACCAGGACGTGTACTCCGAGCATACACTGACCAACTGGCAAGTGTCTTCACTGACATTTTCAACCTGTCCCTGACCAAGTCTGTAATACCAACATGTTTCAAACAGACCACCGTAGTTCCTGTGCCCAAGAACAGCAAGGTAAACCTGCTGAAACGACTACCGACCCGTAGCACTCACGTCTGTAGCCATGAAGATCTTTGAAAGGCTGGTCATGGCTCACCATTATCCCAGAAACCCTAGACCCACTCCAATTTGCATACCGCCCCAACAGATCCACAGATGTCGCAATCTCTACTGCACTCCACAATGCCCTTTCCCACCTGGACAAATGGAACACCTACATGAGAATGCGATTAATTGACTACAGCTCAGCGTTCAACAAAATAGTGCCCTCAAAGCTCATCACTAAGCTAAGGATCCTGGGACTAAACACCTCCCTCTGCAACTGGATCCTGGACTTCCTGACGGGCCGCCCCCAGGTGGTAAGGGTAGGTAACAATTTGTTTGTTTCAGTTTAACAAAATATTTACTGGATTGGTTGAAAATAGATATTAAATGTACATACCATGCACAATTATGTCAGTGGAAGATATACTGAATTTATACTGTTTTTCATACAAAGATGTACCAAGATGGACCAAGATGTGTTGCTTTTGCAAATATTTGTTCATTGGTTTTGCAGGAATCTGTTCATTGGTTGGTCATTGGGTTATTTTGGTTTTGCAATATGTTCCAATCAAATCAAGCTCAATTGTTTTTGCTTTTGTTTATTTCAGACATGGATGCAACACAATGGCTTCACAGGAGAAAACAAATGGAAAACAATGAAAATTAAAACTAATATTTACTACACAACAATTATAAGGATAAAAAACATACAATAAAAACTGAAAGACTAATGAGCATTCTAAGGAAATGACATTGATTAAAATAGTAAGAATAGGATGTAATATCTAACCAGAAATATAAGCTTGTTTTACTACATTGTTTTATAAACAATAAAATTAAGTTAGTCGCATAAATGATTTTGATTACTAAATGTTACATGAAATGTAAATAATAAAATATCAAAACCAAATGTAAACCCCTTTGTTAATATGTATTGGCAATAATTAACTGAATGGTGAGGGATGGAATCATAAAACATGTATATTTTGTCGGGCTGAATGTTTGAATATATGAGGTGATTTGAGTCATGCTTCTTCAGTAGTGGAATAACGACAATTAGCACTTGAATGTTGTAAAGAAATGCTGGAGTGATGTCAGATTGTTAATAAAACTGATTATAAACCAATTTTTTATACTACCTCCATGCTGCAAGTACGTTGAAACTAAGTTGTTTTCAAGTCGTTGAAAAATACGTCTTTTCAACTTTCAACCAAAACCAAACGTAGATTGGACCTGGTGCAGTCTTCTTTTAAACATCTTTTCAACAACATTTTGCTTGGTGGGATCAATGTCAAAACACACTTTTAACGAGTACAAACCAATATGCGGAAACAGTTTGATATATTGAAAACCTAAACATAAAATGTACTATCGACACAAACACAATAGTAATTATAATATTTGTATTTTTTTTTAAACAAGCACATTTTAATTTGCACAAACACCAAAAACGCTGTTGTTTTGACAAGTAGCAATAAATCACTGATATCGATTAGGGGGGAAATCAGGTTGTACGTGCTGTTGAAACTAGCACAACTAAAAACACATGGAAATGGGAGATATATTTCACCTCACTGGTTAGAGGACAACGTGCAGAAGACAGTCAGCTACATTTTGGAGTGATGCATTTAAATTTAGGGGTCCTCAGAACGAAGAGAAACACAACACTTATTTGTCATCACTCATATCGATATCACTTGAAATCAATTGCACTAGAGGGGAGAGATGACGTTACACTTCCTGTTAAAACTAACAGCTCAAAAACCACATGGAATCTGTGAATAATGTTAGAGGACAATTTGTAGAAAACAGCTAGCTACATTTTGAAGTGTTGCGTTTTGATTAATTTGGCAACGCGGTAAGTTTAACAATATTTATTTTGTACTCTTTCAATTCAGAGCCTGGATTTTCCCCTGAGGCTAATATACATATGACACTGAAATCAATAGAACAAGGGACAAACATGTAAGGTTCTACATTGTGACATCATTAAAATACTCCTTCTACAATGTTAAAACATTCTACATTGTGACATTATTTCATTGATATCATGAAACAACTCCTTCATGTATTTTCTGATGTTTAATCAGACACCTTTTATTAGAGTATCTCTTCCCACAATGATCACAGCTATGAGTTCTCTGGTGTGATTTTAAACATCCTGACGAAACATAACTCTTTCCACAATCAGAGCAGGGAAAAGGTTTCTCTCCTGTGTGTGTTCTGTGGTGTACAGTCTAGATGTAACAAAACCATTCCCACATTAATCACAGCTATGAGGCTTCTCTCCTGTGTGTATTCTCAAGTGTCGAGTCAGATGGCTAGACGTAACAAAACTCTTCCCACATTGAATACAACTATAGGGTTTCTCTCCGGTGTGTATTCTCAGGTGTGCTATCAGGTTGCTAGATTGAGTAAAACTCTTCCCACATTCATTACAGCTATAAGGTTTCTCTCCTGTGTGTGTTCTCTGGTGCAGTATCAGACTGCTAGATGTAACAAAACTGTTCCCACATTCATCACAGCTATAAGATTTCTCTCCTGTGTGTGTTCTCTGGTGTATAGTCAGGCTGCTAGATGTAACAAATCTCTTCCCACATTGATCACAGCTATAAGATTTCTCTCCTGTGTGTATTCTCTGGTGTATAGTTAGACAGCTAGATGTAATAAAACTCTTCCCACATTGATCACAACTATAAGGCTTCTTTCCTGAGTGTGTTCTCTGGTGTGCTTTCAGATTACTTGAATGAGTAAAATTCTTCCCACATTGATCACAGCTATAAGGTTTCTCTCCAGTATGGATCCTCTGATGTCTTTTGAGGTCAGCTGAAGAGGTGAATCTTTTCCCACAGTCAGAGCAGCAGTGAGTTCTCTTCCCTGTGGGTCTCTGCCGGTGTTTCTTGAGGTGTTCTGATGTGGAGGGACTTTTCTCTGCCTCGTCTGCATCATGAGGTTGTTGAGGCTCCCCAGAGGATCCACGATTGTCACGTCTCTCTCCTGTGTGAATGACAATGTCAGACAGAAGGTTAAAGGCCCACAACAACAGAAATCCAATGTATATTTGAGGTAAAAGGTGATGCCTGTGATGTTGACAATTGTCTAAAGACAGTCAAGTGAGCAACAATAGACATGTTTAGTCTTATTTTTTAAACTTTAGTAGTAAAGTGGATGATTGTAGGCTATATAAGTTATTACAGTTGCAGACCACTTAACCAATATAGGGCCCTTTCAATATATAGGTTGCAGAAACTGCTCCCTGCTAATGAGGAAACAGCTAGTTATCGATGTAGTAGTAACTGCATGGAGCAAAAATGGTGAGTTTAGATTTGAGTTTTTACAAGGTATTCTGAATATTGCAACGCAAGATCATCCTCAAGGAAACACACATTAAGTTCTGGTGTCTATTCACTAATTCACCACCGTGGGGGAAAACTCAGGGGAGTTCTCATAGGCTGACAGCAAAAATAGCCTCCATTTCCAGGTTGCTTATGAGTGCATTTCACACTACTAGTGGATTATAATTGTAAGGCTTGTTTGAATGTCCTGCTTAATATAGTGTTTTTGTCATCCTCGCAATTCAACTGCTTTATACTTAAAAAAACACTACTACTTCAACAAGTAAATTGCTCTGTGGCTAGCTTTGCTACCAGCTTGTCAATGAGCGTTAGCATTCAAGCTAACAACTGCTGCATCCAAAATAGGTATTTCGCAACTATCAGAACCAAATATCTTAGCGACTGTTCAAGCAACAATCAAAACAACAATTGTAAGCCTATGAGAACCCTAAAAAGTATTTTTCTTTAGAAGTAATAACCTGGTAAATCTAGACTGTTGAATGGTCCCAGATGGTGAACAGTTTATTTAGAAGTAATAACCTGGTAAATCTAGACTGTTGAATGGTCCCAGATGGTGAACAGTTTGTTTAGAAGTAATAACCTGGTAAATCTAGACTGTTGAATGGTCCCAGATGGTGAACAGTTTATTTAGAAGTAATAACCTGGTAAATCTAGACTGTTGAATGGTCCCAGATGGTGAACAGTTTATTTAGAAGTAATAACCTGGTAAATCTAGACTGTTGAATGGTCCCAGATGGTGAACAGTTTATTTAGAAGTAATAACCTGGTAAATCTAGGCTGTTGAATGGTCCCAGATGGTGAACATCAGTTATTTTCCCCCACGGTGACCGTTGTACTTGTTTATGACATGACTCTGAGTCATCAGGTTGCTATGGGCTACATGGGGGTGGAGTAGACAAACAGAGAGGGGACAAAGTCTCTCCTATTTCAGTGGCTGATAATACAGGGGGCGATCCAGGATTGGTCCATTTTAGTTTTAAACTAATACTATACAGTATATGAGTCTTTATATTAATAAGGAGGACAATGTGGGACATTGGGATCACATTTCTAAATGATGGGAAACTAAAACACATTTCATGCAGTTCCACATGTGAACTTACAGGGACAGAAGACTATATACACTGAGTGTACAAAACATTCTTAACTGACTAGTTAAATAAAGGTTAAATAAAAATAAACATTAAGAACTGTAATATACTATAGCTGCGTCTCAGAGTCATGGCTGAACAAGGACAATATACATCTAGCTGGTTTTTCTATATATCGACATGACAGAACAGAGTCTGGTAAGATCAGGGGAGACTAGAGGGGAAACACTAGATCAGAACAGCAGAGTCTGGTAAGATCAGGGGGGACTAGAGGGGAAACTAGATCAGAACAGCAGAGTCTGGTAAGATCAGGGGGGACTAGAGGGAAAACTAGATCAGAACAGCAGAGTCTGGTAAGATCAGGGGGGACTAGAGGGAAAACTAGATCAGAACAGCAGAGTCTGGTAAGATCAGGGGGGACTAGAGGGGAAACACTAGATCAGAACAGCAGAGTCTGGTAAGATCAGGGGGGACTAGAGGGAACACACTAGATCAGAACAGCAGAGTCTGGTAAGATCAGGGGGGACTAGAGGGGAAACTAGATCAGAACAGCAGAGTCTGGTAAGATCAGGGGGGACTAGAGGGGAAACTAGATCAGAACAGCAGAGTCTGGTAAGATCAGGGGGGACTAGAGGGAAAACTAGATCAGAACAGCAGAGTCTGGTAAGATCATGGGGGACTAGAGGGAAAACTAGATCAGAACAGCAGAGTCTGGTAAGATCAGGGGGGACTAGAGGGGAAACACTAGATCAGAACAGCAGAGTCTGGTAAGATCAGGGGGGACTAGAGGGGAAACTAGATCAGAACAGCAGAGTCTGGTAAGATCAGGGGGGACTAGAGGGGAAACACTAGATCAGAACAGCAGAGTCTGGTAAGATCAGGGGGGACTAGAGGGAAACACTAGATCAGAACAGCAGAGTCTGGTAAGATCAGGGGGGACTAGAGGGGAAACACTAGATCAGAACAGCAGAGTCTGGTAAGATCAGGGGGGGACTAGAGGGAAAACTAGATCAGAACAGCAGAGTCTGGTAAGATCAGGGGGGACTAGAGGGGAAACTAGATCAGAACAGCAGAGTCTGGTAAGATCAGGGGGGACTAGAGGGAAACTAGATCAGAACAGCAGAGTCTGGTAAGATCAGGGGGGACTAGAGGGGAAACACTAGATCAGAACAGCAGAGTCTGGTAAGATCAGGGGGGGACTAGAGGGAAAACTAGATCAGAACAGCAGAGTCTGGTAAGATCAGGGGGGGACTAGAGGGAAAACTAGATCAGAACAGCAGAGTCTGGTAAGATCAGGGGGGACTAGAGGGGAAACTAGATCAGAACAGCAGAGTCTGGTAAGATCAGGGGGGACTAGAGGGAAACTAGATCAGAACAGCAGAGTCTGGTAAGATCAGGGGGGACTAGAGGGAAACTAGATCAGAACAGCAGAGTCTGGTAAGATCAGGGGGGACTAGAGGGGAAACACTAGATCAGAACAGCAGAGTCTGGTAAGATCAGGGGGGGACTAGAGGGAAAACTAGATCAGAACAGCAGAGTCTGGTAAGATCAGGGGGGACTAGAGGGGAAACTAGATCAGAACAGCAGAGTCTGGTAAGATCAGGGGGGACTAGAGGGGAAACACTAGATCAGAACAGCAGAGTCTGGTAAGATCAGGGGGGGACTAGAGGGAAAACTAGATCAGAACAGCAGAGTCTGGTAAGATCAGGGGGGACTAGAGGGGAAACTAGATCAGAACAGCAGAGTCTGGTAAGATCAGGGGGGACTAGAGGGAAACTAGATCAGAACAGCAGAGTCTGGTAAGATCAGGGGGGACTAGAGGGGAAACACTAGATCAGAACAGCAGAGTCTGGTAAGATCAGGGGGGACTAGAGGGAACACACTAGATCAGAACAGCAGAGTCTGGTAAGATCAGGGGGGACTAGAGGGGAAACTAGATCAGAACAGCAGAGTCTGGTAAGATCAGGGGGGACTAGAGGGGAAACTAGATCAGAACAGCAGAGTCTGGTAAGATCAGGGGGGACTAGAGGGAAAACTAGATCAGAACAGCAGAGTCTGGTAAGATCAGGGGGGACTAGAGGGAAAACTAGATCAGAACAGCAGAGTCTGGTAAGATCAGGGGGGACTAGAGGGGAAACACTAGATCAGAACAGCAGAGTCTGGTAAGATCAGGGGGGACTAGAGGGGAAACACTAGATCAGAACAGCAGAGTCTGGTAAGATCAGGGGGGACTAGAGGGGAAACTAGATCAGAACAGCAGAGTCTGGTAAGATCAGGGGGGACTAGAGGGGAAACACTAGATCAGAACAGCAGAGTCTGGTAAGATCAGGGGGGACTAGAGGGGAAACACTAGATCAGAACAGCAGAGTCTGGTAAGATCAGGGGGGGACTAGAGGGAAAACTAGATCAGAACAGCAGAGTCTGGTAAGATCAGGGGGGACTAGAGGGGAAACTAGATCAGAACAGCAGAGTCTGGTAAGATCAGGGGGGACTAGAGGGAAAACACTAGATCAGAACAGCAGAGTCTGGTAAGATCAGGGGGGACTAGAGGGGAAACACTAGATCAGAACAGCAGAGTCTGGTAAGATCAGGGGGGGACTAGAGGGAAAACTAGATCAGAACAGCAGAGTCTGGTAAGATCAGGGGGGGACTAGAGGGAAAACTAGATCAGAACAGCAGAGTCTGGCAAGATCAGGGGGGACTAGAGGGGAAACTAGATCAGAACAGCAGAGTCTGGTAAGATCAGGGGGGACTAGAGGGGAAACACTAGATCAGAACAGCAGAGTCTGGTAAGATCAGGGGGGGACTAGAGGGAAAACTAGATCAGAACAGCAGAGTCTGGTAAGATCAGGGGGGGACTAGAGGGAAAACTAGATCAGAACAGCAGAGTCTGGTAAGATCAGGGGGGACTAGAGGGGAAACTAGATCAGAACAGCAGAGTCTGGTAAGATCAGGGGGGACTAGAGGGAAACTAGATCAGAACAGCAGAGTCTGGTAAGATCAGGGGGGACTAGAGGGAAACTAGATCAGAACAGCAGAGTCTGGTAAGATCAGGGGGGACTAGAGGGGAAACACTAGATCAGAACAGCAGAGTCTGGTAAGATCAGGGGGGGACTAGAGGGAAAACTAGATCAGAACAGCAGAGTCTGGTAAGATCAGGGGGGACTAGAGGGGAAACTAGATCAGAACAGCAGAGTCTGGTAAGATCAGGGGGGACTAGAGGGGAAACACTAGATCAGAACAGCAGAGTCTGGTAAGATCAGGGGGGGACTAGAGGGAAAACTAGATCAGAACAGCAGAGTCTGGTAAGATCAGGGGGGACTAGAGGGGAAACTAGATCAGAACAGCAGAGTCTGGTAAGATCAGGGGGGACTAGAGGGAAACTAGATCAGAACAGCAGAGTCTGGTAAGATCAGGGGGGACTAGAGGGGAAACACTAGATCAGAACAGCAGAGTCTGGTAAGATCAGGGGGGACTAGAGGGAACACACTAGATCAGAACAGCAGAGTCTGGTAAGATCAGGGGGGACTAGAGGGGAAACTAGATCAGAACAGCAGAGTCTGGTAAGATCAGGGGGGACTAGAGGGGAAACTAGATCAGAACAGCAGAGTCTGGTAAGATCAGGGGGGACTAGAGGGAAAACTAGATCAGAACAGCAGAGTCTGGTAAGATCAGGGGGGACTAGAGGGAAAACTAGATCAGAACAGCAGAGTCTGGTAAGATCAGGGGGGACTAGAGGGGAAACACTAGATCAGAACAGCAGAGTCTGGTAAGATCAGGGGGGACTAGAGGGGAAACACTAGATCAGAACAGCAGAGTCTGGTAAGATCAGGGGGGACTAGAGGGGAAACTAGATCAGAACAGCAGAGTCTGGTAAGATCAGGGGGGACTAGAGGGGAAACACTAGATCAGAACAGCAGAGTCTGGTAAGATCAGGGGGGACTAGAGGGGAAACACTAGATCAGAACAGCAGAGTCTGGTAAGATCAGGGGGGGACTAGAGGGAAAACTAGATCAGAACAGCAGAGTCTGGTAAGATCAGGGGGGACTAGAGGGGAAACTAGATCAGAACAGCAGAGTCTGGTAAGATCAGGGGGGACTAGAGGGGAAACACTAGATCAGAACAGCAGAGTCTGGTAAGATCAGGGGGGACTAGAGGGGAAACACTAGATCAGAACAGCAGAGTCTGGTAAGATCAGGGGGGGACTAGAGGGAAAACTAGATCAGAACAGCAGAGTCTGGTAAGATCAGGGGGGGACTAGAGGGGAAAACTAGATCAGAACAGCAGAGTCTGGTAAGATCAGGGGGGACTAGAGGGGAAACTAGATCAGAACAGCAGAGTCTGGTAAGATCAGGGGGGACTAGAGGGGAAACACTAGATCAGAACAGCAGAGTCTGGTAAGATCAGGGGGGGACTAGAGGGAAAACTAGATCAGAACAGCAGAGTCTGGTAAGATCAGGGGGGACTAGAGGGGAAACTAGATCAGAACAGCAGAGTCTGGTAAGATCAGGGGGGACTAGAGGGAAACTAGATCAGAACAGCAGAGTCTGGTAAGATCAGGGGGGACTAGAGGGGAAACACTAGATCAGAACAGCAGAGTCTGGTAAGATCAGGGGGGACTAGAGGGAAACACTAGATCAGAACAGCAGAGTCTGGTAAGATCAGGGGGGACTAGAGGGGAAACTAGATCAGAACAGCAGAGTCTGGTAAGATCAGGGGGGACTAGAGGGGAAACTAGATCAGAACAGCAGAGTCTGGTAAGATCAGGGGGGACTAGAGGGGAAAACTAGATCAGAACAGCAGAGTCTGGTAAGATCAGGGGGGACTAGAGGGAAAACTAGATCAGAACAGCAGAGTCTGGTAAGATCAGGGGGGACTAGAGGGGAAACACTAGATCAGAACAGCAGAGTCTGGTAAGATCAGGGGGGACTAGAGGGGAAACACTAGATCAGAACAGCAGAGTCTGGTAAGATCAGGGGGGACTAGAGGGGAAACTAGATCAGAACAGCAGAGTCTGGTAAGATCAGGGGGGACTAGAGGGGAAACACTAGATCAGAACAGCAGAGTCTGGTAAGATCAGGGGGGACTAGAGGGGAAACACTAGATCAGAACAGCAGAGTCTGGTAAGATCAGGGGGGACTAGAGGGGAAACACTAGATCAGAACAGCAGAGTCTGGTAAGATCAGGGGGGGACTAGAGGGGAAACTAGATCAGAACAGCAGAGTCTGGTAAGATCAGGGGGGACTAGAGGGGAAACTAGATCAGAACAGCAGAGTCTGGTAAGATCAGGGGGGACTAGAGGGGAAACTAGATCAGAACAGCAGAGTCTGGTAAGATCAGGGGGGACTAGAGGGGAAACACTAGATCAGAACAGCAGAGTCTGGTAAGATCAGGGGGGGACTAGAGGGAAAACTAGATCAGAACAGCAGAGTCTGGTAAGATCAGGGGGGACTAGAGGGGAAACTAGATCAGAACAGCAGAGTCTGGTAAGATCAGGGGGGACTAGAGGGGAAACACTAGATCAGAACAGCAGAGTCTGGTAAGATCAGGGGGGGACTAGAGGGAAAACTAGATCAGAACAGCAGAGTCTGGTAAGATCAGGGGGGACTAGAGGGGAAACTAGATCAGAACAGCAGAGTCTGGTAAGATCAGGGGGGACTAGAGGGGAAACTAGATCAGAACAGCAGAGTCTGGTAAGATCAGGGGGGACTAGAGGGGAAACACTAGATCAGAACAGCAGAGTCTGGTAAGATCAGGGGGGACTAGAGGGAAAACTAGATCAGAACAGCAGAGTCTGGTAAGATCAGGGGGGACTAGAGGGGAAACACTAGATCAGAACAGCAGAGTCTGGTAAGATCAGGGGGGACTAGAGGGGAAACACTAGATCAGAACAGCAGAGTCTGGTAAGATCAGGGGGGACTAGAGGGGAAACACTAGATCAGAACAGCAGAGTCTGGTAAGATCAGGGGGGACTAGAGGGAAAACTAGATCAGAACAGCAGAGTCTGGTAAGATCAGGGGGGACTAGAGGGGAAACACTAGATCAGAACAGCAGAGTCTGGTAAGATCAGGGGGGACTAGAGGGGAAACACTAGATCAGAACAGCAGAGTCTGGTAAGATCAGGGGGGACTAGAGGGGAAACACTAGATCAGAACAGCAGAGTCTGGTAAGATCAGGGGGGACTAGAGGGAAAACTAGATCAGAACAGCAGAGTCTGGTAAGATCAGGGGGGACTAGAGGGGAAACACTAGATCAGAACAGCAGAGTCTGGTAAGATCAGGGGGGACTAGAGGGGAAACTAGATCAGAACAGCAGAGTCTGGTAAGATCAGGGGGGACTAGAGGGGAAACACTAGATCAGAACAGCAGAGTCTGGTAAGATCAGGGGGGACTAGAGGGGAAACACTAGATCAGAACAGCAGAGTCTGGTAAGATCAGGGGGGACTAGAGGGGAAACACTAGATCAGAACAGCAGAGTCTGGTAAGATCAGGGGGGACTAGAGGGGAAACTAGATCAGAACAGCAGAGTCTGGTAAGATCAGGGGGGACTAGAGGGGAAACACTAGATCAGAACAGCAGAGTCTGGTAAGATCAGGGGGGACTAGAGGGGAAACTAGATCAGAACAGCAGAGTCTGGTAAGATCAGGGGGGACTAGAGGGGAAAACTAGATCAGAACAGCAGAGTCTGGTAAGATCAGGGGGGACTAGAGGGGAAACACTAGATCAGAACAGCAGAGTCTGGTAAGATCAGGGGGGGACTAGAGGGGAAAACTAGATCAGAACAGCAGAGTCTGGTAAGATCAGGGGGGACTAGAGGGGAAAACTAGATCAGAACAGCAGAGTCTGGTAAGATCAGGGGGGACTAGAGGGGAAACTAGATCAGAACAGCAGAGTCTGGTAAGATCAGGGGGGACTAGAGGGGAAACACTAGATCAGAACAGCAGAGTCTGGTAAGATCAGGGGGGACTAGAGGGGAAACTAGATCAGAACAGCAGAGTCTGGTAAGATCAGGGGGGACTAGAGGGGAAACTAGATCAGAACAGCAGAGTCTGGTAAGATCAGGGGGGACTAGAGGGGAAACACTAGATCAGAACAGCAGAGTCTGGTAAGATCAGGGGGGACTAGAGGGGAAACACTAGATCAGAACAGCAGAGTCTGGTAAGATCAGGGGGGACTAGAGGGGAAAACTAGATCAGAACAGCAGAGTCTGGTAAGATCAGGGGGGACTAGAGGGGAAACACTAGATCAGAACAGCAGAGTCTGGTAAGATCAGGGGGGACTAGAGGGGAAACACTAGATCAGAACAGCAGAGTCTGGTAAGATCAGGGGGGACTAGAGGGGAAACACTAGATCAGAACAGCAGAGTCTGGTAAGATCAGGGGGGGACTAGAGGGAAAACTAGATCAGAACAGCAGAGTCTGGTAAGATCAGGGGGGACTAGAGGGGAAACTAGATCAGAACAGCAGAGTCTGGTAAGATCAGGGGGGACTAGAGGGGAAACACTAGATCAGAACAGCAGAGTCTGGTAAGATCAGGGGGGGACTAGAGGGAAAACTAGATCAGAACAGCAGAGTCTGGTAAGATCAGGGGGGACTAGAGGGGAAACTAGATCAGAACAGCAGAGTCTGGTAAGATCAGGGGGGACTAGAGGGAAACTAGATCAGAACAGCAGAGTCTGGTAAGATCAGGGGGGACTAGAGGGAAACTAGATCAGAACAGCAGAGTCTGGTAAGATCAGGGGGGACTAGAGGGGAAACACTAGATCAGAACAGCAGAGTCTGGTAAGATCAGGGGGGGACTAGAGGGGAAAACTAGATCAGAACAGCAGAGTCTGGTAAGATCAGGGGGGACTAGAGGGGAAACTAGATCAGAACAGCAGAGTCTGGTAAGATCAGGGGGGACTAGAGGGGAAACACTAGATCAGAACAGCAGAGTCTGGTAAGATCAGGGGGGGACTAGAGGGAAAACTAGATCAGAACAGCAGAGTCTGGTAAGATCAGGGGGGACTAGAGGGGAAACTAGATCAGAACAGCAGAGTCTGGTAAGATCAGGGGGGACTAGAGGGGAAACTAGATCAGAACAGCAGAGTCTGGTAAGATCAGGGGGGACTAGAGGGGAAACACTAGATCAGAACAGCAGAGTCTGGTAAGATCAGGGGGGACTAGAGGGAAAACTAGATCAGAACAGCAGAGTCTGGTAAGATCAGGGGGGACTAGAGGGGAAACACTAGATCAGAACAGCAGAGTCTGGTAAGATCAGGGGGGACTAGAGGGGAAACACTAGATCAGAACAGCAGAGTCTGGTAAGATCAGGGGGGACTAGAGGGGAAACACTAGATCAGAACAGCAGAGTCTGGTAAGATCAGGGGGGACTAGAGGGAAAACTAGATCAGAACAGCAGAGTCTGGTGAGATCAGGGGGGACTAGAGGGGAAACACTAGATCAGAACAGCAGAGTCTGGTAAGATCAGGGGGGACTAGAGGGGAAACACTAGATCAGAACAGCAGAGTCTGGTAAGATCAGGGGGGACTAGATGGGAAACACTAGATCAGAACAGCAGAGTCTGGTAAGATCAGGGGGGACTAGAGGGAAAACTAGATCAGAACAGCAGAGTCTGGTGAGATCAGGGGGGACTAGAGGGGAAACACTAGATCAGAACAGCAGAGTCTGGTAAGATCAGGGGGGACTAGAGGGGAAACTAGATCAGAACAGCAGAGTCTGGTAAGATCAGGGGGGACTAGAGGGAAAACACTAGATCAGAACAACAGAGTCTGGTAAGATCAGGGGGGACTAGAGGGGAAACACTAGATCAGAACAGCAGAGTCTGGTAAGATCAGGGGGGACTAGAGGGGAAACACTAGATCAGAACAGCAGAGTCTGGTAAGATCAGGGGGACTAGAGGGGAAACTAGATCAGAACAGCAGAGTCTGGTAAGATCAGGGGGGACTAGAGGGGAAACACTAGATCAGAACAGCAGAGTCTGGTAAGATCAGGGGGGACTAGAGGGGAAACTAGATCAGAACAGCAGAGTCTGGTAAGATCAGGGGGGACTAGAGGGGAAAACTAGATCAGAACAGCAGAGTCTGGTAAGATCAGGGGGGACTAGAGGGGGAACACTAGATCAGAACAGCAGAGTCTGGTAAGATCAGGGGGGGACTAGAGGGGAAAACTAGATCAGAACAGCAGAGTCTGGTAAGATCAGGGGGGACTAGAGGGAAAACTAGATCAGAACAGCAGAGTCTGGTAAGATCAGGGGGGACTAGAGGGGAAACTAGATCAGAACAGCAGAGTCTGGTAAGATCAGGGGGGACTAGAGGGAACACACTAGATCAGAACAGCAGAGTCTGGTAAGATCAGGGGGGACTAGAGGGGAAACTAGATCAGAACAGCAGAGTCTGGTAAGATCAGGGGGGACTAGAGGGGAAACTAGATCAGAACAGCAGAGTCTGGTAAGATCAGGGGGGACTAGAGGGAAACTAGATCAGAACAGCAGAGTCTGGTAAGATCAGGGGGGACTAGAGGGAAAACTAGATCAGAACAGCAGAGTCTGGTAAGATCAGGGGGGACTAGAGGGGAAACACTAGATCAGAACAGCAGAGTCTGGTAAGATCAGGGGGGACTAGAGGGGAAACACTAGATCAGAACAGCAGAGTCTGGTAAGATCAGGGGGGACTAGAGGGGAAACACTAGATCAGAACAGCAGAGTCTGGTAAGATCAGGGGGGACTAGAGGGAAAACTAGATCAGAACAGCAGAGTCTGGTGAGATCAGGGGGGACTAGAGGGGAAACACTAGATCAGAACAGCAGAGTCTGGTAAGATCAGGGGGGACTAGAGGGGAAACACTAGATCAGAACAGCAGAGTCTGGTAAGATCAGGGGGGACTAGAGGGGAAACACTAGATCAGAACAGCAGAGTCTGGTAAGATCAGGGGGGACTAGAGGGAAAACTAGATCAGAACAGCAGAGTCTGGTGAGATCAGGGGGGACTAGAGGGGAAACACTAGATCAGAACAGCAGAGTCTGGTAAGATCAGGGGGGACTAGAGGGGAAACTAGATCAGAACAGCAGAGTCTGGTAAGATCAGGGGGGACTAGAGGGAAAACACTAGATCAGAACAACAGAGTCTGGTAAGATCAGGGGGGACTAGAGGGGAAACACTAGATCAGAACAGCAGAGTCTGGTAAGATCAGGGGGACTAGAGGGGAAACACTAGATCAGAACAGCAGAGTCTGGTAAGATCAGGGGGACTAGAGGGGAAACTAGATCAGAACAGCAGAGTCTGGTAAGATCAGGGGGGACTAGAGGGGAAACACTAGATCAGAACAGCAGAGTCTGGTAAGATCAGGGGGACTAGAGGGGAAACTAGATCAGAACAGCAGAGTCTGGTAAGATCAGGGGGGACTAGAGGGGAAAACTAGATCAGAACAGCAGAGTCTGGTAAGATCAGGGGGGACTAGAGGGGGAACACTAGATCAGAACAGCAGAGTCTGGTAAGATCAGGGGGGGACTAGAGGGGAAAACTAGATCAGAACAGCAGAGTCTGGTAAGATCAGGGGGGACTAGAGGGAAAACTAGATCAGAACAGCAGAGTCTGGTAAGATCAGGGGGGACTAGAGGGGAAACTAGATCAGAACAGCAGAGTCTGGTAAGATCAGGGGGGACTAGAGGGAACACACTAGATCAGAACAGCAGAGTCTGGTAAGATCAGGGGGGACTAGAGGGGAAACTAGATCAGAACAGCAGAGTCTGGTAAGATCAGGGGGGACTAGAGGGGAAAACTAGATCAGAACAGCAGAGTCTGGTAAGATCAGGGGGGACTAGAGGGAAAACTAGATCAGAACAGCAGAGTCTGGTAAGATCAGGGGGGACTAGAGGGGAAACTAGATCAGAACAGCAGAGTCTGGTAAGATCAGGGGGGACTAGAGGGGAAACTAGATCAGAACAGCAGAGTCTGGTAAGATCAGGGGGGACTAGAGGGGAAACTAGATCAGAACAGCAGAGTCTGGTAAGATCAGGGGGGACTAGAGGGGAAACACTAGATCAGAACAGCAGAGTCTGGTAAGATCAGGGGGGACTAGAGGGGAAACTAGATCAGAACAGCAGAGTCTGGTAAGATCAGGGGGGACTAGAGGGGAAAACACTAGATCAGAACAGCAGAGTCTGGTAAGATCAGGGGGGACTAGAGGGAAAGAGGGTAGGTAGCAACACATCTGCCACGCTGATCCTCAACACCCCTCAGGGGTGCGTGCTGTGTCCCCTCCTGTACTCCCTGCTCACCCATGACTGCGTGGCCAGGCACGACTCCAACACCATCATTTAGTTTGCAGACGACACAACAGTGGTAGGCCTGATCACAGACAACAACGAGACAGTCTATAGGGAGGAGGTCAGAGACCTGGCCGGGTGGTGCCAGAGTAACAACTTATCCCCCAAGACTAAAGAGATGATTGTAGACTACAGGAAAAGGAGGACCAAGCATGCCCCCATTCTCATCGACGGGGCTGTAGTGGAACAAGTTGAGAGCTTCAAGTTCCTTGGTGTCCACATCACCAACAAACTAGAATGGTCCAAGCACACCAAGACAAAGAGGGCACGACAAAGCCTATTCCCCCCCAGGAAACTAAAAAGATTTGGCATGGGTCCTCAGATCCTCAAAAGGTTCTACAGCTGCAACATCGAGAGCATCCTGACTGGTTGCATCACTGCCTGGTACGGCAACTGCTCGGCCTCCGACCTCAAGGCACTACAGAGTGTAGTGCGTACGGCCCAGTACATCACTGGGACTAAGCTGCCTGCCATCCAGGACCTCTACACCAGGCGGTATCAGAGGAAGGCCCTAGAAATTGTCGAAGACCCCAGCCACCCCAGTCATAGACTGTTCTCTCTACGACTGCATGGCGAGCGGTACCAGAGCGCCAAGTCTAGGCTTCTCAACAGTTTTTACCCCCAAGCCATAAGACTCCTGAACAGGTAATCAAATGGCTACCCAGACTATTTGCATTGTGTGCCTCGCTACTGTATATAGCCTCGCTACTGTATATAGCCTCTCTACTGTATATAGCCTCTCTACCGTATATAGCCTCGCTACCGTATATAGCTTCTCTACTGTATGTAGCCTTGCTACTGTATATAGCCTCGCTACTGTATATAGCTTCTCTACTGTATATAGCCTCTCTACTGTATATAGCCTCTCTACTGTATATAGCCTCTCTACCGTATATAGCCTCTCTACCGTATATAGCCTGTCTACTGTTATATAGCCTGTCTACTGTTATATAGCCTCTCTACCGTATATAGCCTCTCTACCGTATATAGCCTCTCTACCGTATATAGCCTCTCTACCGTATAGAGCCTCTCTACCGTATAGAGCCTCTCTACCGTATAGAGCCTCTCTACCGTATATAGCCTCGCTACCGTATATAGCCTCGCTACCGTATATAGCCTCGCTACCGTATATAGCCTCGCTACCGTATATAGCCTCTCTACCGTATATAGCCTCTACTGTATGTAGCCTCTACTGTATATAGCCTCTCTACTGTATATAGCCTCTCTACTGTATATAGCCTCTACTATATATAGCCTCTCTACTATATATAGCCTCTCTACTGTATAGAGCCTCTCTACTGTATAGAGCCTCTCTACTGTATGTAGCCTCTCTACTGTATGTAGCCTCGCTACTGTATATAGCCTCTCTACTGTATATATCCTCTCTACTGTATAGAGCCTCTCTACTGTTATTTTTCACTGTCTTCTTTACTGTTGTTTTTATTTCTTATCTATTGTTCACCTAATACCTTTTTTTAACTTAAAGAATTGCACTGTTGGTTAGAGCCTGTATGTCAGCATTTCACTGTTGTATTCGGCGCACGTGACAAATAAACTTTGATTTGAACAACAGCCTATCAACCTCTGTTTTTAAGACAGTACTTACTAGTGTTAATTAGGGATTTAGCAACTGCAGAGTTTGTGACTCTGTTTTTAAGACAGTACTTACTAGTGTTAATTAGGGCCAGGTTTCTCAAAACCATCTTACGGCTAACTTCATAATTAGAACCATTGGATGCCTTAACTTGCATTTGGGAAACCGGGCCCAGATATCCTGTTTCCTCCTCTTCTTCCTCCTTTTTCGATGTGACAGTCATCTCCCCCT
Source organism: Salvelinus fontinalis (assembly GCF_029448725.1). NCBI lineage: Eukaryota > Metazoa > Chordata > Actinopteri > Salmoniformes > Salmonidae > Salvelinus > Salvelinus fontinalis. Next base: position 4,794,081 of record NC_074704.1, read on the forward strand.
CCTCCTCTTTCACTCCGAAAAATGCATCCTCCTCTTCTTTTACTGTAACAGCCTCCTCTTTCACTCTAAACGCATCTTCCTCTTCCTCTTCTTTTACTGTAACATCCTCCTCCTCTTTCACTCTGAATGCGTCTTCCTCTTCTTTAACTGAAACGTCTTTCTCTTCTTCTTTCACGGTAACAGCCTCATCCTCTACTTGTTTTTGTATTGTAACAGCCTCCTCTTCCTCCTCCTCTTTCACGAGAACTTCTTCCTCCGTCCAGCAGACCTCCTCTTCTATAGCAGGAGAATAGCTTAGTGAGCTCATGTTCGGGGATGTTAGATAACTAGGCTAATGCTAACTTAACCAGCCAGCTAGCTGACCAATAACAACAACAACGTAAATATGAAAGTAAACGGGATAACTAACTAGGCGAAAGAAGTGGGGTTAAAACACAGTGGCTATACGAAAGCGTCTAAAGAGCTTTATTGGTTCGTCTATTTTGGCTAGCAAGCTACCGAGGTGTCTGACAAACTGTTGCTGCTGTTGAACGAAGCGTTCCGTCCACTAGATTTTACGTCACAGTAGCAGCATTCCCTTAAAGTCGCAGACCGCCATCTACTGACTGGAGTGGGTAACGCAGCTGAGTAAAATCTATATTTTATTTTCAGACAAAAAGTTAATCGGTAGGAAACATTAGTTTTTACCCACCAATGTAACAACACAGTATGATTAAAGACTTAGTAACTTAGTTGTAGTCACGATATGGTTACCTATACGTACAAACAGTTATGCTACGCGTACATAATCACCTGTAAAAGTCCATTCTATTTTTCATTTTTTCATATTGGCCATAAAAGTCACAAAGTTTGAAGGCCCGCCTACTCGTGTGATGACACTAATACCGCTTTACTGTTCTCGGAAAATGACCAATCAGATGAGGGTATGTGATGACGCGTATGCCGACAGGCTTGCAGGGCCAGACAAGAGAATTGCATTTATGCATATATATACTTACCTTTATTTAACTAGGCAAGTCAGTTAAGAACCAATTCTTATTTACAATGACGGCCTACCAGGGGGAACAGTGGGTTAACTGCCTTGTTCGGGGGCAGGACGACAGATTTTTACCCTGTCAGCTCGGGGATTCAATCCAGTAGTCTTTTGGTTACTGGCCCAACGCTCTAACCTGCCGCTCCAATACATGATAGGAGTACACACATTTTTTTTTTGACCATTAGATAAAAAAAATATATACATAACAATAAACAAATAAATCAAATTATTTTGCATCATTGTCTCACTAATTATTAATTTAGAAAGTTTACAGGGCAGGACTCTTATTCTGAAGGATTCTAAAAATCCGCGACCTGGAAGTACTTAGTTAATTTGACCTGTTTCACGACAGTCTAGTCAGTCACCTCTGTGGCTTGCTATCCAACATAGTCGAAACATTGGAGCTCTTTAGACGCTTTCAGTGTATATTTTCCTCTGTGTTTTAAACTTCTTTCGTGTAGCTAGTTGCCACATTTAAGTTCATATTTACGTTGTTAGTCAGGTAGCTAGCTAGCTGGCTTGCTAAGTTAGCTTAGCACCAGGCTACTCGTTAATGCCAACTAGCTAGCTAGTATCACCAACTATGAGCTCACTAAGCTACTCCCCTCTTGTTAGAGAAGAGGGGATCTGCTGGACGGAGAAAGAAGCTCTGGGGCTGAACATTGTCATGAAAGAAAAGGAGGAGGATATTACAGTAAAAGCGGAGGAAAAAGCTTTCAGAATGAAAGAGGAGGTAGAGGATGTTACAGTGAAAGAAGAGGAATCTTTTAGACTGAAAGAGGAAGAGGGGATAGAGACTGTCACAGTGGAAGAAGAGGAAGTAGAAGTTTTCAGAATGAAAAAGGAGGAAGAGGAGGATGTTACAGTGAAAGAAGAGGAATGTTTTAGACTGAAAGAGGAAGAGGGGATAGAGACTGTCACAGTGGAAGAAGAGGAAGTAGAAGTTTTCAGAATGAAAAAGGAGGAAGAGGAGGATGTTACAGTGAAAGAAGAGGAATGTTTTAGACTGAAAGAGGAAGAGGGGATAGAGACCGTCACAGTGGAAGAAGAGGAAGTAGAAGTTTTCAGAATGAAAAAGGAGGAAGAGGAGGATGTTACAGTGAAAGAACCTTTTGGAGTGGAAGAGGAAGCTATCTTACGTAAAGAGGAGGAGGAAGACGTATTGGGAGATGAAGAGGAGGTAGAGGAAGAGGAAGCTATCTTACGTAAAGAGGAGGAGGAAGACATATTGGGAGATGAAGAGGAGGTGGAAGGAGGGGAAGAGGAAGCTATCTTACGTAAAGAGGAGGAAGACGTATTGGGAGATGAAGAGGAGGTGGAAGGAGAGGAAGAGGCGACTGAAGATCTGATTAACACCAGTGAGTACTGTACGCCGGGTCACAAACTGCAGTTGTTGAATTATTGTATCGTTTTAATATCTGGCTCTGGGCCTCGCCATTGATTCTGGGAGAATATAACTTATAAATGTCCACTGAACTTAGTTCAACTGTCGTACCCCATCAGAACCTAAAATATAAGCTTGTTTTACTCCTTTGTTTGTAAACAATGTAATTGTAAATGGACACTATATCCTCAAAACATGGAGGTAGTTCCATTAGGCTGAACCTGAGACATGAGACTGTTATGAAAAGCATTATGATGTATTAAGAGAATTGGTCCATTTTTTAGAATGTTTAATATTGTTCAAATTCTAGACATTCAGTTGAAATAATCCCCATGTATTGTTAATGGTGCTCTGACATGGTTGCCGTGCATTAGTGCATATGTGACAAATGTACAATTTCTCTTAATGTTTAAACTTTTTTTTTTGTGGGGGGGGGTTATCATAAAAGGACCTGAATTCACAATTCAGATGTGGTTCAGTCTACCACTGTCCTGGATACCTACCGGTCCTCACTAGTTACCAAAGCCAGTAAGTCTAAGTATCATAGTAAAATATGATTTTAAACCTAACCTTAACCACAGAAACTAACTTTATGACTATCCTTAAATTAAGGCAATTTTTTGGGGGGGGCATGTTGTTTTCATTAGTTTGACTTTGTGGCTGTGGTAACTAGTGGAACTCCTACCCGACGGCACACCTCAACCTTAATGCTGTCCCCACCCACTCAGTAACGATGGTATTAATGCTGTCCCCCACCCACTCAGTAACAATGGTATTAATGCTGTCCCCCCACCCACTCAGTAACGATGGTATTAATGCTGTCCCCCCACCCACTCAGTAACGATGGTATTAATGCTGTCCCCCACCCACTCAGTAACGATGGTATTAATGCTGTCCCCAACTCAGTAACGATGATATTAATGCTGTCCCCCCACCCACTCAGTAACGATGGTATTAATGCTGTCCCCCACCCACTCAGTAACGATGGTATTAATGCTGTCCCCCCACCCACTCAGTAACAATGGTATTAATGCTGCCCCCCCACCCACTCAGTAACGATGATATTAATGCTGTCCCCCACCCACTCAGTAACGATGATATTAATGCTGTCCCCCACCCACTCAGTAACGATGGTATTAATGCTGTCCCCCACCCACTCAGTAACGATGGTATTAATGCTGTCCCCAACTCAGTAACGATGATATTAATGCTGTCCCCCCACGCACTCAGTAACGATGGTATTAATGCTGTCCCCCACCCACTCAGTAACGATGGTATTAATGCTGTCCCCCCACCCACTCAGTAACAATGGTATTAATGCTGCCCCCCCACCCACTCAGTAACGATGATATTAATGCTGTCCCCCACCCACTCAGTAACGATGGTATTAATGCTGTCCCCCACCCACTCAGTAACGATGGTATTAATGCTGTCCCCAACTCAGTAACGATGGTATTAATGCTGTCCCCCCCACCCACTCAGTAACGATGGTATTAATGCTGTCCCCCACCCACTCAGTAACAATGGTATTAATGCTGTCCCCCCACCCACTCAGTAACAATGGTATTAATGCTGTCCCCCACTCACTCAGTAACGATGGTATTAATGCTGTCCCCCACTCACTCAGTAACGATGGTATTAATGCTGCCCCCCCACCCACTCAGTAACGATGGTATTAATGCTGTCCCCCACCCACTCAGTAACGATGGTATTAATGCTGTCCCCCCACCCACTCAGTAACGATGGTATTAATGCTGTCCCCCCCACCCACTCAGTAACGATGGTATTAATGCTGTCCCCCACCCACTCAGTAACAATGGTATTAATGCTGTCCCCCCACCCACTCAGTAACAATGGTATTAATGCTGTCCCCCACTCACTCAGTAACGATGGTATTAATGCTGTCCCCCACTCACTCAGTAACGATGGTATTAATGCTGCCCCCCCACCCACTCAGTAACGATGGTATTAATGCTGTCCCCCACCCACTCAGTAACGATGGTATTAATGCTGTCCCCCCACCCACTCAGTAACGATGGTATTAATGCTATCCCCCCACCCACTCAGTAACGATGGTATTAATGCTGTCCCCCCCACCCACTCAGTAACGATGGTATTAATACTGTCCCCCCACTCACTCAGTAACGATGGTATTAATGCTGTCCCCCACCCACACAGTAACGATGGTATTAATGCTGTCCCCCACCCACACAGTAACGATGGTATTAATGCTGTCCCCCACCCACTCAGTAACGATGGTATTAATGCTGTCCCCCACCCACTCAGTAACGATGGTATTAATGCTGTCCCCCACCCACTCAGTAACGATGGTATTAATGTTGTCCCCCACTCAGTAACGATGGTATTAATGCTGTCCCCCACCCACTCAGTAACGATGGCATTAATGTTGTCCCCCACTCAGTAACGATGGTATTAATGCTGTCCCCCCACCCACTCAGTAACGATGGTATTAATGCTGTCCCCCACCCACTCAGTAACGATGGTATTAATGCTGCCCCCCCACCCACTCAGTAACGATGGTATTAATGCTGTCCCCCACCCACTCAGTAACGATGGTATTAATGCTGTCCCCCCACCCACTCAGTAACGATGGTATTAATGCTGTCCCCCCACCCACTCAGTAACGATGGCATTAATGCTGCCCCCCACCCACTCAGTAACGATGGTATTAATGCTGTCCCCCCACCCACTCAGTAACGATGGTATTAATGCTGTCCCCCACCCACTCAGTAACGATGGTATTAATGCTGTCCCCCACTCAGTAACGATGGTATTAATGCTGTCCCCCACCCACTCAGTAACGATGGTATTAATGCTGTCCCCCACTCAGTAACGATGGTATTAATGCTGTCCCCCACCCACTCAGTAACGATGGTATTAATGCTGTCCCCACCCACTCAGTAACGATGGTATTAATGCTGTCCCCCACCCACTCAGCAACGATGGTATTAATGCTGTCCCCCACCCACTCAGTAACGATGGTATTAATGCTGTCCCCCACCCACTCAGTAACGATGGTATTAATGCTGTCCCCCACTCAGTAACGATGGTATTAATGCTGTCCCCCACCCACTCAGTAACGATGGTATTAATGCTGTCCCCCACCCACTCAGTAACGATGGTATTAATGCTGTCCCCCACCCACTCAGTAACGATGGTATTAATGCTGTCCCCCACCCACTCAGTAACGATGGTATTAATGCTGTCCCCCACTCAGTAACGATGATATTAATGCTGTCCCCCACTCAGTAACGATGGTATTAATGCTGTCCCCCACCCACTCAGTAACAATGGTATTAATGCTGTCCCCCACCCACTCAGTAACGATGGTATTAATGCTGTCCCCCCACCCACTCAGTAACGATGGTATTAATGCTGTCCCCCACCCACTCAGTAACGATGGTATTAATGCTGTCCCCCACCCACTCAGTAACTATGGTATTATTGCTGTCCCCCACCCACTCAGTAACGATGGTATTAATGCTGTCCCCCACCCACTCAGTAGCGATGGCATTAATGCTGCCCCCCACCCACTCAGTAACGATGGTATTAATGCTGTCCCCCACTCAGTAATGATGGTATTAATGCTGTCCCCCACTCAGTTACGATGGTATTAATGCTGTCCCCCACTCAGTAACGATGATATTAATGCTGTCCCCCCCACCCACTCAGTAACGATGGTATTAATGCTGTCCTCCACCCACTCAGTAACGATGATATTAATGCTGTCCCCCCCACCCACTCAGTAACGATGGTATTAATGCTGTCCCCCCACCCACTCAGTAACGATGGTATTAATGCTGTCCCCCCACCCACTCAGTAACGATGGTATTAATGCTGTCCCCCACCCACTCAGTAACGATGGTATTAATGCTGTCCCCCACCCACTCAGTAACGATGGTATTAATGCTGCCCCCCACCCACTCAGTAACGATGGTATTAATGCTGTCCCCCACCCACTCAGTAACGATGGTATTAATGCTGTCCCCCACCACTCAGTAACGATGGTATTAATGCTGTCCCCAACTCAGTAACGATGGTATTAATGCTGTCCCCCCCACCCACTCAGTAACGATGTTATTAATGCTGTCCCCCACCCACTCAGTAACGATGGTATTAATGCTGTCCCCCCCACCCACTCAGTAACGATGGTATTAATGCTGTCCCCCACCCACTCAGTAACGATGGTATTAATGCTGTCCCCCCACCCACTCAGTAACGATGGTATTAATACTGTTTCAGGTTCTCTGTTGTGTGTCTCTCCTCCATGTTCTCTGTTGTGTGTCTCTCCTCCATGTTCTCTGTTGTGTGTCTCCTCCATGTTCTCTGTTGTCTGTCTCTCCTCCATGTTCTCTGTTGTGTGTCTCTCCTCCATGTTCTCTGTTGTGTGTCTCTCCTCCATGTTCTCTGTTGTGTGTCTCTCCTCCATGTTCTCTGTTGTGTGTCTCTCCTCCATGTTCTCTGTTGTGTGTCTCCTCCATGTTCTCTGTTGTGTGTCTCTCCTCCATGTTCTCTGTTGTGTGTCTCTCCTCCATGTTCTCTGTTGTGTCTCTCCTCCATGTTCTCTGTTGTGTGTCTCTCCTCCATGTTCTCTGTTGTGTGTCTCTCCTCCATGTTCTCTGTTGTGTGTCTCTCCTCCATGTTCTCTGTTGTGTGTCTCTCCTCCATGTTCTCTGTTGTGTGTCTCTCCTCCATGTTCTCTGTTGTGTGTCTCTCCTCCATGTTCTCTGTTGTCTCTCCTCCATGTTCTCTGTTGTGTGTCTCTCCTCCATGTTCTCTGTTGTGTCTCTCCTCCATGTTCTCTGTTGTGTCTCTCCTCCATGTTCTCTGTTGTGTGTCTCTCCTCCATATTCTCTGTTGTGTGTCTCTCCTCCATATTCTCTGTTGTGTGTCTCTCCTCCATATTCTCTGTTGTGTGTCTCTCCTCCATGTTCTCTGTTGTGTGTCTCTCCTCCATGTTTTCTGTTGTGTGTCTCTCCTCCATGTTCTCTGTTGTGTGTCTCTCCTCCATGTTCTCTGTTGTGTGTCTCTCCTCCATGTTCTCTGTTGTGTGTCTCCTCCATGTTCTCTGTTGTGTGTCTCTCCTCCATGTTCTCTGTTGTGTGTGTCTCCTCCATGTTCTCTGTTGTGTCTCTCCTCCATGTTCTCTGTTGTGTGTCTCTCCTCCATGTTCTCTGTTGTGTGCATTTCCACATTTTGTTACATTATAGCCTTATTCTAAAATGGATTAAATCATTTTTTCCAACTCATCAATCTACACAATGCCCCATAATGACAAATGCAAAACAGGTTGTTTATAATTTTTTGTTAATTATAAAAATATAAATAAACTGAAATATGACATTCACATAAGTATTCAGTACTTTGTTGAAGCACCTTTGGCAGCGATTACAGCCTCAAGTCTTTTTGGGTATGACGCTACAAGCTTGGCACACCTGTATTTGGGGAGTTTCTCCCATTCTTCTCTGCATATCCTCTGTCAGGTTGGATGGGGAGCGTCGCTGCACAGCTATTTTCAGGTCTTCAAAAATGTTTGATCAGGTTCAAGTCCGGGCTCTGGCTGGACCACTCAAGGACATTCCGAGACTTGTGCCGAAGCCACTCCTGCGTTGTCTTGGCTGTGTGCTTAGGGTCGTTGTCCTGTTGGAAGATGAGGACCCCGGTCTGAGGTTCTGAGCGCTCTGGATCAGGCTTTCATCAAGGATCTCTCTGAACTTTGCTCCATTCATCTTTCCCTCGATCCTGACTAGTCTCCCAGGCCCTGCCGCTGAACGACATCCCCACAGTATGATGCTGTCACCACCATGCTTCACCGTAGTGCTAGTGTTAGATTTCCTCCAGATTTGACATTCAGGCCAAAGAGTTAAGTTTTGGTTTCATCAGACCAGATAATCTTGTTTCTCATGGTCGGACAGTCCTTTAGGTGCCCTTTGGCAAACCCCAAGCAGGCTGTCATGTGCCTTTTACCGAGGAGTGGCTTCTGTCTGGCCACTCTACCATAAAGGCCTGATTGGTAGAGTGCTGCAGAGATGGTTGTCCTTCGGGAAGACTCTATATAGACAGATGTGTGCCTTTCCAAATGATGTCCAGTCAATTGAATTTTCCGCAGGTGGAGTCCAATCACCTTGTAGAAACATCTCAAGGATGATCAATGGAAATGGGATGTAACTGAACTCAATTTTAAGTCTCATAGCAAAGGGTCTGAATACTTATGTAAATAAGGTATTTCTGTTTTGTTTTTTTAAACCTGTTTTCACTTTGTCATTATGGGGTATTGTGATGTCATTATGGGGTATTGTGATGTCATTATGGGGTATTGTGATGTCATTATGGGGTATTGTGATGTCATTATGGGGTATTGTGATGTCATTATGGGGTATTGTGATGTCATTATGGGGTATTGTGATTTCATTATGGGGTATTGTGTGTAGATTGTTGAAGAAGGTGTTTTATTTAATCCATTTTAGAATAAGGCTGTAGCGTAACTTCATGTGGACAAAGTCAAGGGATCTGAATACTTTCCGAAGCCATTGACCCAACTGTTGACTATGTTAGAGCTTCAACCTGACCTTGTTACCTAACAGAACTCCCTGGTTGGTTTACAACTATGTTAGAGCTTCAACCTGACCTTGTTACCTAACGGAACGCCCTGGTTGGTTTACAACTATATTAGAGCTTCAACCTGACCTTGTTACCTAACTGAACTCCCTGGTTGGTTTACAACTATGTTAGAGCTTCAACCTGACCTTGTTACCTAACAGAACTCCCTGGTTGGTTAACAACTATGTTAGAGCTTCAACCTGACCTTGTTACCTAACAGAACTCCCTGGTTGGTTAACAACTATGTTAGAGCTTCAACCTGACCTTGTTACCTAACGGAACGCCCTGGTTGGTTTACAACTATGTTAGAGCTTCAACCTGACCTTGTTACCTAACAGAACGCCCTGGTTGGTTTACAACTGTTAGAGCTTCAATCTGACCTTGTTACCTAACGGAACGCCCTGGTTGGTTTACAACTATGTTAGAGCTTCAACCTGACCTTGTTACCTAACGGAACGCCCTGGTTGGTTTACAACTATGTTAGAGCTTCAACCTGACCTTGTTACCTAACGGAACGCCCTGGTTGGTTTACAACTATGTTAGAGCTTCAACCTGACCTTGTTACCTAACTGAACGCCCTGGTTGGTTTACAACTATGTTAGAGCTTCAACCTGACCTTGTTACCTAACGGAACGCCCTGGTTGGTTTACAACTATGTTAGAGCTTCAACCTGACCTTGTTACCTAACGGAACGCCCTGGTTGGTTTACAACTATATTAGAGCTTCAACCTGACCTTGTTACCTAACAGAACGCCCTGGTTGGTTTACAACTGTTAGAGCTTCAATCTGACCTTGTTACCTAACGGAACGCCCTGGTTGGTTTACAACTATGTTAGAGCTTCAACCTGACCTTGTTACCTAACGGAACGCCCTGGTTGGTTTACAACTATGTTAGAGCTTCAACCTGACCTTGTTACCTAACGGAACGCCCTGGTTGGTTTACAACTATATTAGAGCTTCAACCTGACCTTGTTACCTAACAGAACTCCCTGGTTGGTTTACAACTATGTTAGAGCTTCAACCTGACCTTGTTACCTAACGGAACGCCCTGGTTGGTTTACAACTATGTTAGAGCTTCAACCTGACCTTGTTACCTAACTGAACGCCCTGGTTGGTTTACAACTATGTTAGAGCTTCAACCTGACCTTGTTACCTAACGGAACGCCCTGGTTGGTTTACAACTATGTTAGAGCTTCAACCTGACCTTGTTACCTAACGGAACGCCCTGGTTGGTTTACAACTATATTAGAGCTTCAACCTGACCTTGTTACCTAACAGAACTCCCTGGTTGGTTTACAACTATGTTAGAGCTTCAATCTGACCTTGTTACCTAACGGAACGCCCTGGTTGGTTTACAACTATGTTAGAGCTTCAATCTGACCTTGTTACCTAACAGAACTCCCTGGTTGGTTTACAACTATGTTAGAGCTTCAACCTGACCTTGTTACCTAACTGAATGCCCTGGTTGGTTTACAACTATGTTAGAGCTTCAATCTGACCTTGTTACCTAACGGAACGCCCTGGTTGGTTTAAAACGTGTACTGTAATTTGGACAAGACTAAATACATGTTCTGTAGTTGTCTCCAGGATGTTTCAAATGGACTATATATTTATTAATGAGATGGTTTTCCCATCGATCGGGTTCCTATAAATATCTGGGCATTTGGATTGAAAAAAAACACATATGGATGAGATAGTTAAAAAGCTCAGATTTAAACTGGCCTTCTTTTTTTAGATCTTGCCCTGAACAGCAGAAAGCAGATTGTACAGTCAACTGTTCCTGACAGTTTTAAAATAAAAAAGAGTGTTTCTACTATTTCCCTTTGTGTTTTGAAAATATCTGATTTTCCGTGGTGTTTTAATAACCTCATGGCACAGTGTGGGTGGGTTTACGTTGTTTTATTATTATTTATACATTATCAGAAAGCCTAAATCTTCCCCTAAAAAATAGGAAGGATGGAACTTTTCTTACCTGAGATTATCGCGAATAACCAATCAGCATTTTATAATGAGGAATTTAGTCTGGATTAAACCTCATAGGAAGACAGTTTAATCATGTGGAGGTTTCATTCAGGAATATTTGTTTAACAAAATAATCTGTTTTATCTTTGGCAGGAGATAAACCAGACTCTCACTCTGACAGCGGGAAGAGTCCTTCAGGGGATCCAGACCCAGAGATTCCCAAACCAGCGACACGACACAACTGCTCCCAGTGTGGAAAGAGTTTTAAGTGGTTATGTAAGCTCAAAGAGCATGTGAGAACACACACAGGAGAAAAGCTCTTCCAATGCTCCCATTGTGAAAAGAGATTTAACCAGTCATCACTTCTGAAAGAGCATGAGAAAATACACACAGGAGAGAAGCCCTTCCAATGTTCTCAGTGTGGAAAGGGTTTTACATGGTTAAGGCACCTGAAAGAGCATGAGAGGATACACACAGGAGAGAAGCCTTTCCATTGCTCCCAGTGTGGAAAGCGTTATACCCGATTAGCACACCTAAAAATACATGAGAGAATACACTCTGGAGTGAAGGCTTACCTCTGTTCCCAGTGTGGAAAGAATTTTAGGTGGTTAGAGAACCTGAAGCAGCATGAAAGGACACACACGGGGGAGAAGCCTTACCATTGCTCTCAGTGTGGAAAGGATTTTACCACATTAGGGAACGTAAAAGAGCATAAGAAGAAACACACAGGAGAAAAACCTTTACAATGTTCCCAGTGTGGAAAGAGATTTACACATTTAGGAAATCTAAAAAGGCATGAAGGAATACACACAGGAGAAAAACTCTACCACTGCTCTCAGTGTGGAAAGAGTTTTACCCAGTTAGGGTATTTGAAAAAACATGAGAAAATACATTCTGAAGAGAAGCCTTATCCCTGTTCCCACTGTGGAAAGAGTTTTAGGTGGTTAGGGGACCTGAAAGAGCATGAGAGGACACACACAGGGGAGAAACCTTACCATTGCTCCTTGTGCGGAAAGGATTTTACCAAGTTAGGGAACCTAAAAGAGCATAAGAAGAAACACACAGGCGAAAAGCCTTACCAATGCTCCCTGTGTGAAAAGACTTTTACGCAGTTAGGGGGCCTGAAATATCACGAGGGCACACACACAGAAAAAAAGACCTACCACTGCTCTCAGTGTCAAAAGACATTTACCCGATTAGGGAACCTGAAAAAGCATGAGAGAATACACACACTCAGGTGAGGATACGACCGTTCACTGCTCCCAGTGTAGAAAGAGTTTAGGTCAGTTAGGGAACCTGATTGAGCATGAAAAACACATACAGCAGAGAAGCCTTACTGCTGCTCTAATTACGGAAAGACATTGTCCCGGTCAGAGGGCCTGAAATCACATGACAGAATAGAGACTGTGTTCTGAAATGTGTGTTTTGTTTATACCACATGAAATCATATTGTTTTTATGAAATCATGTTTATATGAAATCATCTTTATATGAAATCATGTTTTGATTATGACATGTTTTGATTATGACATCATGTTTTGATTCTGATTCTGATTGATGGAACCCTTAGATGTTCATAATTGTGTTCCAATTGTTCATTATATATTTTGGCGCTCCCGAGTGGTGCAGCGGTCTGAGGCACTACATCTCAGTGCTTGAGGCGTGCACTACAGACCCTGGTTCGATTCCAGGCTGTATCACAACCGGCTGGGATTGGGAGACCCATAGGGCGGCTCAAAATTGGCCCAGCAGCGGTCGGGTTAGGGTTTGGACAGGGTTTGCCGTCATTGTGAATAAGAAATCGTTCTTACCTGACTTGTTTAGTTAATGGTTAATTATTTTTTATATTTTTTATTATAAGATGTTCATTAATACGATTTGGATATATTCAAAATGTAAATTATAAATGGATGAATAGAATGATATTTTAAATATACTTTTTTTTAAAATTCTAACCTTAACCTCTCATGAGTGTGGCCGTGTCATCTGACCGTGCCACCGATTCTAATCCAAGTGCCAAAGAACTGTACCCAGTACCGCAACGTTTTAGCCAAACGCCTGGTTGCCTCTGCCAGGAGGCTGACACTTGAGGCCACTGTGTTCTGGTTGCCTCTGCCAGGAGGCTGACACTTGAGGCCACTGTGTTCTGGTTGCCTCTGCCAGGAGGCTGACACTTGAGGCCACTGTGTTCTGGTTGCCTCTGCCAGGAGGCTGACACTTGAGGCCACTGTGTTCTTGGGAATCTTCAATGCTGCAGACATTTTTTTGGTACCCTTCGCAGATCTGTGCCTTCGACACAATCCTGTCTCGGAGCTCTTCGGAGAATTATTTCGGCTTCATGGCTTGGTTTTTGCTCTGACATGCACTGTCAACCTTTTATAGATAGGTGTGTGCCTTTCCAAATCATGTTCATTCAATTGAATTTACCACAGGTGGAGTCCAATCAAGTTGTAGAAGCATCTCAAGGATGATCAATGGAAACAGGATGCACCGGCGCTCAATTTCAATTCTCATTGTAAAGGGTCTGAATACTTATGTAAATAAGGTATTTCTGTTTTTTTATTTGTAATAAATTTGCAAAAATGTAAAACCTGTTTTCTCTTTGTCATTGAGGTATTGTGTGTAGATTAGTAAAAAAAAGAAGTGTTTAATCCATTTTAGAATAAGGCTGTAACGTAACAAAATGTGGGAAAGGTGAAGGGGTCTGAATACTTTCCAAATGCACTGTAGATGGTGATGCTAGGAGTTCTGGATAATGTTTGTGGGTGAAGGATGGGTAGCCTACTTCCAGTCCTTCTTGACTTGTAGCTACCCTGGCTAGCTGTATTATTTTGGTCTGGCTTTTTGAGAGGTTTGGGAGATAAACTGATTAGTCATAATAGAATGTGGAGCTCTCTGGTAGTCATAATAGAATATGGAGCTCTCTGGTAGTCAAAATAGAATATGGAGCTCTCTGATAATAGAATATGAAGCTCTCTGATAGTCATAATAGAACATGGAGCTCTCTGATAGTCATAATAGAACATGGAGCACTCTGGTAGTCATAATAGAATATGGAGCTCTCTGATAATAGAATATGGAGCTCTCTAGTAGTCGTAATAGAATATGGAGCTCTCTGATAGTCATAATAGAATATGGAGCTCTCTGATAGTCATAATAGAATATGGAGCTCTCTGATAGTCATAATAGAACATGGAGCTCTCTGATAGTCATAATAGAATATGGAGCTCTCTGATAATATAATATGGAGCTCTCTGATAGTCATAATAGAATATGGAGCTCTCTGATACTCATAATAGAACATGGAGCTCTCTGGTAGTCATAATAGAACATGGAGCTCTCTGATAGTCATAATAGAACATGGAGCTCTCTGATAGTCATAATAGAATATGGAGCTCTCTGATAGTCATAATAGAACATGGAGCTCTCTGATACTCATAGTAGAACATGGAGCTCTCTGATAGTCATAATAGAATATGGAGCTCTCTGATAATATAATATGGAGCTCTCTGATAGTCATAATAGAATATGGAGCTCTGGTAGTCATAATAGAATATGGATCAGAGAGCTCCATATTCTATTATCAGAGAGCTCCATATTCTATTATCAGAGAGCTCCATATTCTATTATGACTATCAGAGAGCTCCATATTCTATTATGACTACCAGAGAGCTCCATATTCTATTATGACTACCAGAGAGCTCCATATTCTATTATGACTATCAGAGAGCTCCATATTCTATTATGACTACTAGAGAGCTCCATATTCTATTACCAGAGAGCTCCATATTCTATTATGACTACCAGAGAGCTCCATATTCTATTATGACTACCAGAGAGCTCCATATTCTATTATCAGAGAGCTCCATATTCTATTATGACTATCAGAGAGCTCCATATTCTATTATGACTATCAGAGAGCTCCATATTCTATTATAACTATCAGAGAGCTCCATATTCTATTATGACTATCAGAGAGCTCCACCATGCACGGTCGGCCGTGAAATACCTGTAGAGATGCACAAGATTGAACTTCACTTCACTTGTTACTTTGCCCCGTTAACAATGTCAACGTTTCCCACTGAAATGGGGAATTATTATTACTATACTACTGTATATTATTATACTACTTCTGTGGGAATTGTGATAGAATCAACCTTAATATCAGCCCCCTTTCAATACAAAACAAATCTAACTTAGTAGTCTGTGATTTTTTTAAATTATATTTTTTTAGGCAGAGTGCGTCGGAGGAGGATTCTATCGCACTGAAGAGTCAGATGCGGCAGTGAGTGGCTTGTTTTGAAATCAAACCATGTAACCGCGTTATATTATATCCTTCTATCTATTCTACACAGTTGTTCATATTTTTTGCTAGTTATTAGCCCAGTTCTAGCTCATTTCTGGTCAGCAACGAGGAGTGATGGCTTCCTACGGGTACATTTCTAGCCATCTTTGAAAAGCAAGTAAGATAAAAAAATATATATATATATATCTTAAAGGGAGAGGGTTGTATTTTGAGACAAGCTTGAATAAGCTAAGTGGCCAATAGACAAAGGGTATCATCTGTTTTTGTCTGACTCTCTGTATTGATTATAGTATGGGAATAATAATGACTTTTATTTTGAAAAGTGGGTTCTTGCATCATACATTACAACAACATTTTCAGTCACCTACTTGTCTGAAGGCTAAAAAGTCAAGCCCCTGCATGTTTTCAAAAGTCTCATGGAATGTAGGGCCTCGAGCACCCTGACTGCTACTGTAGGCTGAATGATAGAACAGCTATTTCCATGTTTAACTGTTATGGGATGCATTTTCTCCATTGTTTTTGATGATAGACCACTCTGGTAATAGACCATTTAAATTGATGTGAGTAGACAGGAGAAAAGCCCTACCACTGCTCCCAGTGTGAAGTGTTTCATCTAGCTACAGCACCTAAAATCACATGACAGAAAACACAAAGGAGAATCTACCATAGCCCTCTGTGTGGAAAGAGATTTATCCAGTTCAGACATCTAAATAAGCATGAAAGAATACATACACCGAAGGAGAAAACATACCACTGCTCTCATTGTTTTGGAAAGACATTTTCCCAGTCAGAGGACCTGGAATCAAATGATAGAATAGAGATTCTGTGTTCTGACTTGTGTTTTTGACTGAGAATATAGGTTTTTGTTTATGCCACACAAAACCAAATTCTCTCTCTATATATATATATATATGCTCAAAAATAGGCCTACATTTGTTTGTCATCTCGAGACATGGTCATATCTAAATTTAGATTAAAATTCTTAAGTGTATTTTATTTTGATTATGAACGTAGTGATTGGATACAAGTATAAACCCTTAAATGTTGTTTATTATGGGTTTTGCCCTTAATTGTTGTTTTGATATTGAGAAATGTAAATTATTATTATTAGCTGGATGGAATTTGCCCTTTCTTGATTCTAACCTGAAAACCCCTTGAATTTAGTTGGATTATTTGGATGTTGATATACATTTGATTGGATATATGATTTTGATAAATACCTTTTGATTAGATATATTACAACAAAAAAATGTGATTGGATTCATGATTTGGATATTGCAAAATGTACAGTATTAAATAGATGACTATAATGGGCATAAATTAATTATTACCTTGAAGCCACTTGAATTGAGTCGTTTTGTTTCATTGAGATAATTTGTGTAGTATTCATCAAGCTAAATAATACATGTTTTCATTTTTTCATCATGGGGTATTGTGATGTCATTATGGGGTATTGTGATGTCATCATGGGGTATTGTGATGTCATTATGGGTTATTGTGATGTCATCATGGGGTATTGTGTGTAGATGGGTGAGGGGAAAAATATATATTTAATACATTTTGAATTTGGGCTGTAACAATAAAATGTGTAAGAAGTCAAGGAGTCCTGTACATCTACATGATGTACTGTCAATAATGTCAGAACCAACTGTATCTCTACACTGCTTCTACATGGTCTACATTAGGTATTGTTACACCATGTAGGAGCAGTGTGGAGTTACGGTGGGGGACTGAAATTATTGACACCCTTGATAAAGATGAGCAAAAATGACTGTATAAAATAAATATTTCAAACAATGAGCTATATTGTCTGTAAAAACATTTTTGGAAAATATATAATTTGATACTAATACAACTGCTCAGAAAAGGAGATTTTGTGTAACAAGTAATTGTGCTCCAGCAACCTCCCCTTGGGGGGATAACGACACAAAAATATTTTATGAGTTCTAGAACACACCAGGAGGGATCTTAGACCATTCCTCCATACAGAATATTTCCAGATCCTTGATATCCTTTTGTCTGTGATTATGGACTGCCCTCTTCAATTAAAACCACAGGCTCTCAATGGGTTTCAAGTCCGGAGACTGAGAAATGTTTATTTTTGTGCCCATTAACCATTTCTTTGTGTATTTTGATGTGCACTTGGGTTATTGTCTTGCTGGAAGATCCACTTGTGGCCAAGTTTAAGCCTCCTGGCAGAAGCAACCAGATTTTGGTACTGGGTAAAAGTTCATGATGCCATTGACCTTAACAAGGGCCCCATGATCAATGGAAGCAAAATTGCCCCATAACATCAAATATCCAGCATCAATTTACAGCAGGTACGGACGGGGTTCTTTTGTGCTCATGCATTCTCATTTCGACTCTAAACCCGCCAAGGAGCTCTATTTTAATCTATCACTTAGCAACAGATGTAAAGTTTGTTTTAAAGTCTCACTCATTAAAAATCTGAACTAATCAATCAACACATGCTTTTATTTTTAAGTGTTCATTTTATTTAATAGTAAAAAAATAAAACATTCCAACTTCGTTTACCTACTCCAGTCAGCAGATGGCGATGCTGCAACTGTGACGTAAAATCTAGTGGACGGAACGCTTCTTCAACAACTGAAGCCACCTCGGTAGCTCGCTAGCCAACATTGTCAAAACGTTTATGTTCTTTAGACATTTTTGTGGCTTATTTGCGACTGTTTTAAACGCACTTCTGTGGAAACAACTAGTTACCCCATTTCATTTCATATTGACGTTGTTGTCAGTCAGCTAGCTGGCTAGTTTAGTTGTCACTAGTTTAGCTAGCATCCCTGACCATGAGTTTACTAAACTACTCCCCCTGCTAAAGAAGAGGTCTACTGGACGGAGAAAGTAACTATCGTGAAAGAAAAGGCTGTTACTGTCAAAAAAGATGTTCAGGGCGAGGCTGTTACACATTTGCATTTAATCTCTTTCTCTTTACAGTTGTGTTATATTCCCCAGTTTCTGTGTTCTGTGTATGTGTGTAATTTCAGGAAATAGCTTCCTGGATTCCAAAGCAGCTGATTGGTCAGCCCATCACTAATTGGAGATCTGACCCCGCCCTCTCGTCAGGGGATAAAGTCACACCATGGGAGTGTTTAAGCAAGAGGCCTGCGGGCATACATATACCCGTAGTATGTACTCTGTCTATGCACACTAGGTAAGACCTGGGCGGACCACCCCCTGTATTTTGGTTAGGGCGCCAGGTAACTAGTGGGTAGGCAGGTAAGGTAAGAGAGGGGGAACTTTAACTTTCT
This sequence comes from Salvelinus fontinalis, assembly GCF_029448725.1. Lineage (NCBI taxonomy): Eukaryota > Metazoa > Chordata > Actinopteri > Salmoniformes > Salmonidae > Salvelinus > Salvelinus fontinalis. The sequence goes on from NC_074704.1 coordinate 4,812,658, forward strand.
TTGCTTTGGTTCCGTCCAGCCCCTTTTCCCCACATGACCGTGTGAAGGAAGAATAAATTCCCTGTAAACGGTAATATTCTCTGTCTCTGTCATCCTTACCCTCCCCTACAATCACATACCTTTTTTCACTCCACGGGGAGTTGAATTGTAGCAAGGTGTTATGTTCCCTCCTCCAAGAGGCGTACATAACAGTTGTATTACATTTACATTAGTTACATAGTTGATTTACATTTACACTCCAGTTGCAATATGTCACTTTTTTGTATTTTTTTTAAAATAAATGTTCAAATGCTCCAATAAGTCGCTAGTGGTCAGCCAATGTGATGCAACAGTAACAATATAGCGCTCCTAGCATGCCTGTGAACCGTTGGATTCAACACATTCAACACAATACTTGTCTAGAGGAGATAGTTAGCTAGCTGAGCCCATGGACAACACTTGTCTAGAGGAGATAGCTAGCTAGCTGAGCCCATGGACAACACTTGTCTAGAGGAGATAGCTAGCTAGCTGAGCCCATGGACAATACTTGTCTAGAGGAGATAGTTAGCTAGCTGAGCCCATGGACAACACTTGTCTAGAGGAGATAGCTAGCTAGCTGAGCCCATGGACAACACTTGTCTAGAGGAGATAGTTAGCTAGCTGAGCCCATGGACAACACTTGTCTAGAGGAGATAGTTAGCTAGCTGAGCCCATGGACAACACTTGTCTAGAGGAGATAGCTAGCTAGCTAAACACCATGGACAACACTTGTCTAGAGGAGATAGTTAGCTAGCTGAGCCCATGGACAACACTTGTCTAGAGGAGATAGTTAGCTAGCTGAGCCCATGGACAACACTTGTCTAGAGGAGATAGTTAGCTAGCTGAGCCCATGGACAACACTTGTCTAGAGGAGATAGCTAGCTAGCTGAGCCCATGGACAACACTTGTCTAGAGGAGATAGCTAGCTAGCTGAGCCCATGGACAACACTTGTCTAGAGGAGATAGTTAGCTAGCTGAGCCCATGGACAACACTTGTCTAGAGGAGATAGCTAGCTAGCTGAGCCCATGGACAACACTTGTCTAGAGGAGATAGTTAGCTAGCTGAGCCCATGGACAACACTTGTCTAGAGGAGATAGCTAGCTAGCTGAGCCCATGGACAACACTTGTCTAGAGGAGATAGCTAGCTAGCTGAGCCCATGGACAACACTTGTCTAGAGGAGATAGTTAGCTAGCTGAGCCCATGGACAACACTTTAGCTTACAGACATGGCAGAGGCGAGTTGCAAACGACCTGACTCAGCAGCAGTAGTAGTCATGTGCTTTTTTACTGAGGAGTGACTTCCATCTGGCCACTCTAGAATAAAATACCTGATTGTTTGGAGTTCTGCAGAGATGGTTGTCCTTCTGGAAGGTTCTCCCATCTCCACAGAGGAACTCTGGAGCCCTGTCAGAGTGACCATCGGGTTCTTGGTCAACTCCCTGACCAAGGCCTTCCCCTCCCGATTGCTCAGTTTGGTCAGGCAGCCAGCTCTAGGAGGAGTCTATAGGTGGTTCAAAACAGCTTCCATTTAAGAATGATGGAGGCCACTGTGTTCTTGGGGACGTTCAATGTTGCATAATTGTGTTGGTACCCTTCTCCAGATCTGTGCCTCGACACAATCCTGTCTCGGAGCTCTACGGACCATTCCTTCGACCTCATGGCTTGGTTTTTGCTCTGACATTGCACTGTCAACTGTGGGACCTTTATATAGACAGGTGTGTGCCTTCCCAAATCATGTCCAATGAATTGAATTTACCACAGGGTGGACTCCAATCAAGTTGTAGAAACATCTCAAGAATGGTCAATAGAAACAGGATGCACCTGAGATCAATTTCAAGTCTCATATCAAAAGGGTCTGAATAAATAATAGTACATCTGTATTTCTAAAAACCTTTTTTCGCTTTGTCATTAGTAAGAAAATGTGGGAAAAGTCAAGGGGTCTGAATACTTTCCGAAGGCACTGTATGTATTTTTATATTTGACCTTTAATTAACCAGGTGGCCATGATGTCATAATGATAGTTTAACCAGGTCGGCCATGATGTCATAATGATAGTTTAACCAGGTCGGTCATGATGTCATAATGATAGTTTAACCAGGTCGGCCATGATGTCATAATGATAGTTTAACCAGGTCGGCCATGATGTCATAATGATAGTTTAACCAGGTCGGCCATGATGTCATAATGATAGTTTAACCAGGTGGGCCATGATGTCATAATGATAGTTTAACCAGGTAGGCCAGTTGAGAACAAGTTCTCATTTACATGAGAACATTTTTGGTGTTTGTGCTACAGGATACGCATTTCTGTTTAGAAAAAGCTAGCCTTTGCTTTCCTAACTGCCTGTGTATATTGGGTCCTAACTTCCCTGAAAAGTTGCATATCGCGGGGGCTATTCGATGCTAATGCAGTACGCCACAGGAGATGTTTTTTGTGCTGGTCAAGGGCAGTCAAGTCTGGAGTAAAACAAGGGCTATATCTGTTCCTGGTTCAACATTTTTTGAATGGGGCATGCTTATTTAAGATGGTGAGGAAAGCACTTTTAAAGAATAACCAGGCATCCTCTACTGTCGGAATTAGGTCAATATCCTTCCAGGATACCCGGGCCAGGTCGATTAGAAAGGCCTGCTCCCAGAAGTGTTTTAGGGAGCGTTTGACCTCGGACCCATTACGGACGCTGTCACGTTCCTGACCTATTTATGTTAGTTTTTGTGTGTTAGTTGGTCAGGACGTGAGGTTGGGTGGGCATTCTATGTTATCTGTTTCTATGTTGGTTTTGGTTTGCCTGGTATGGCTCTTGATTAGAGGCAGGTGGTTTGCGTTTGCCTCTAATTAAGAGTCATATTTAGGTAGGGCATTCTCACTGTTTGTTTGTGGGTGATTGTCTCCTGTGTCCGTATGTTATGTTCGTACCACATGGGACTGTAGCGTTTGTTTGTTTCGTTTTCGTTTCGATGTCGTCTGTTTCCTGTACGTAAGTTTATGTTTAGTTATGTAAGTTTATGTTCAGGTCTCGTCAACGTCGTTTTGTTATTTTGTAGTTTGGAAAGTGTTTTTGTTTCGTTTCGTGTGCCATCGTAATTTATAATAAAGATGGCTTATTTCCCTGAGCCTGCGTTTTGGTCTGAAGATCCTTCTCTCCTCACCTCTTCCGAGGATGAGGAGAGCGTCAATCGTTACAGACGCAGGCAATGAGGTGATCTCTGAGATCCTGGTTGAAGACAGCAGAGGTGTATTTAGAGGGCAGGTTGGTCAGGATGATATCTATGACGGTGCCCGTGTTTACGGATTTAGGGATGTACCTGGTAGGTTCCTTGATAATTTGTGTGAGATTGAGGGCATCTAGTTTAGATTGTAGGATGGCTGGGGTGTTAAGCATATCCCAGTTTAGGTCACCTAACAGAACGAACTCTGAAGATAAATGGGGGGCAATTAATTCACATATGGTGTCCAGGGCACAGCTGGGTGCTGAGGGGGGTCTATAACAAGCGACAACAGTGAAAGAGTTATTTCTGGAAAGGTGGATTTTTAAAAGTAGAAGCTCGAACTGTTTAGGCACAGACCTGGATAGCATTACAGAACTCTGCAGACTATCTCTGCAGTAGATTGCAACTCCACCCCCTTTGGCAGTTCTAGCTTGGCGGAAAATGTTGTAGTTGGGGATGGAAATTTCAGAATTTTTGGTGGCCTTCCTAAGCCAGGATTCAGACACAGCTAGGACATCAGGGTTGGCGGAGTGTGCTAAAGCAGTGAATAAAACAAACTTAGGGAGGAGGCTTCTGATGTTAACATGCATTAAACCAAGGCTTTTACGGTTACAGAAGTCAACAAATGATAGTGCCTGGGGAATAGGAGTGGAACTGGGGGCTACAGGGCTTGGGTTAACCTCTACATCACCAGAGGAACATAGGAGGAGTAGGAGGAGGGTACGGCTAAAGGCTATAAGAACTGGTTGTCTAGTGCGTTGGGAACAGAGAATAAAAGGAGCAGATTTCTGGACGTGGTAGAATAGATTCAGGGCATAATGTACAGACAATGGAGGTAAACCTAGGCGTTGAGTGACGATGAGAGAGGTTTCGTCTCTGGAGGCACCAGTTAAGCCAGGTGAGGTCTCCGCATGTGTGTGGGGTGGGACAAAAGAGCTATCTAAGGCGTGTTGAGCCAGACTGAGGGCTCAACAGTGAAATAAAACAATAAGAAATAGCCAAGACAGCAGTAGACAAGGCATATTGGCCTTAGAGAAAGGCATAAAGCAATCACAGGTGTTGATCAGGAGAGCTAAGACAACAACGCGTAAAAGGCGATGAATGGGCAGAGCGGGACAGTTAGGTCCATACAGAACCTGAGTTCGAGGCTGGGGACCGACAGGTAAACAAAATGAGGTACCGTGTTATTGAAACAGTCCAGGGAGCGTCAGCTGTGTAATCATAGGGTCAAAAGAGCAGCAATAGGTGAGTCAGGGTGCTGTTCGGTAGTCACTACTACGCTAGTCGAGCAGAGGACACAAGAGACAAAAGAGGGACAAAAGAGGAGCAATAGATGAGTCGGGGTGCTGTTCGGTAGTCACTACTACGCTCGTCGAGCAGAGGACACAAGAGACAAAAGAGGGACAAAAGAGGAGCAATAGATGAGTCGGGGTGCTGTTCGGTAGTCACTACTACGCTCGTCGAGCAGAGGACACAGCGTTCAGAAAAGCGGGTCGAGGCTAGTAGATGGTTCTTCGGCGACATCGTAACAGAATAGCCTGTTGAGACCACATCGGGCGATCACGTCGGCAGTCCAGTTGTGAATGGATCGGCGTGGCTCCGTGACGACAATAAAGGGTCCAGGCCAATTGGCAAAGGAGGTATTGTAGCCCTAGAATTAGCTGGTATATGGGCCTAGCTCGAGTGTGTAGAGTCCTCTGTGTGTAGAGACATAGTGAGTGTGTAGAGTCCTCTGTGTTTTGAGACATAGTGAGTGTGTAGAGTCCTGTCAGTGTGTAGAGTCATGGTGCAAAACTAAAACAAGGGTCAACTCAAGTTCACTTCGATCTTGGTGACATTGTGTATTCAGACCCCTTGACTTTTTTCCACATTTTACTACCTTTCAGCCTTCCGTTTTTTATTTTATTTTAATAAACTTGCAAAATTTTATAAAAACCTGTTTTTTGCTTTGTCACTATGGGGTATTTGTGTATAGATTGAGTAAAATGTTTTGATTTTAATACATTTTAGAATAAGGCTGTAACGTAACAAAATGTGGAAAATGTCCAGGGGTTTGAATACTTTCCGAAGGTCACGACTGACCTCACGGAAAAAAACATTGTAGTCAGGATGCAATATAACTGCTGCAAATAAGTTCATTTTACTGCAGTTATTCTGCAATTACTGAAATACTAGTCACCACACTTTTACTACAGTTTCCAAATCGCAGTCTTTTTGTTGTTGTAAGGGTGTAAACACATATTGCTTTAACGATTTAACATTTCCAAAACAGCACCGCCGTGGCTACTGTGCAGCCTCACTCTACCCGTGATATCAAAGTAACTTTTGTGTATGAGAGTATTCACGTTGTATTCACGTTGTATTCACGTTGTATTCACATTCATCTGTGTATGAGAGAGCATCTGACTCAGTTTCCCAGGGGGGAAAAAAATGTATTTTTGTATTCACGCACGCAAATTCAGGAGGAAACTGGAGAGCGGGTGGCTGGACAGCGTTTAGCGAGTGTCGGCTCACTTGACCACAGTGAAACACCGAAGAACTTTGATTTTGCCGCTTTTTTTTGGCAACGGAGGTGACCGACTAGCTGTTGTTGTTGGGTCGTCACTAGTTACCACAGCCACACAAATAGCTAAACCCTCCCTATTTCTAAACAAGTTCTTATTAAAATCTGATTTAACACCTAACCTTAACCACACTGCTAACCTTGTAGATGGGTTGGTTGTTTAGCAACAAACCCGGAAAGTGCTCAAATATGGGGCAAAACAAGACGGGGTTGGTCTAGATTATTGACAACATGTACACTATATTTCTCAAATTGTTGACTGAAAACATAAATAAATTGGCACAATGAGCATCTGTTGTCTCTCAGATACATTGTTACAGTTGGTTAGCCAGCTAGCGAAGTTTAACATAGATGTGCCGTCAGTCAAAACACCTCAAAACGAGACATAGAGAACAAGATGAAACAAGCCACCTACGATTCCCCACATGGCAGCTTCTTGTCATTGTTCATAGCGATCTGGCCCTCCAGAATCACAACAGCACACTGACTTCTGCCCCGTGGATGCTGTCAATATACAAGGGATATAGTGGTAGTGTCTGGCCTCAGAATCACAACAGCACACTGACTTCTGCCCCGTGGAGGCTGTCAATATACAGGGGATATAGTGGTAGTGTCTGGCCATCCAGAATCACAACAGCACACTGACTTCTGCCCCGTGGATGCTGTCAATATACAGGGGATATAGTGGTAGTGTCTGGCCATCCAGAATCACGACAGCACACTGACTTCTGCCCCGTGGATGCTGTCAATATACAGGGGATATAGTGGTAGTGTCTGGCCATCCAGAATCACAACAGCACACTGACTTCTGCCCCGTGGATGCTGTCAATATACAGGGGATATAGTGGTAGTGTCTGGCCATCCAGAATCATAACAGCACACTGACTTCTGCCAAGTGGATGCACGCACATCGTTTTCGTCATGTCAGTTAACATGTCTATGTTTAACCTTTAATTAAGAAGAAGCGTCTCGTCCTCTAGATTATACGTCACGCTAGAAGCATCGCCTGAAAGACGCACATCGCCATCTGCTGACTGGAGTGGGTACAGGAATTGTTTAATTTATTTTTCATTTCTTTCAAAAGTTTAATATTATATTGAGACTGACAAAGACACGTTTTTGCTGATCGATTAGTGAGAATTTAAAATAAACTTCACATCTACTACACATCTGTATTCAATGCAAATTCTGATTCATTCAGTCAACAGATAATATCAAAATAAACAGCTAGCTCTATACTGCTTCTACATAGTGGAATAACATTGATGGGAACACTCATGTTTTTCATGTCAACAACTTTATTATAAAAACACCATCACATTTTCATAGTCCTTTATCTGGACGACTAATACACAAATTAACTCAATGAAACAAAACAACTAAATTCAAGAGGTTTCAAAGTTCAAAATTCAAGAAATGCACATTCTATTAATCCATTTAATAATTTACATGGTGCAATATCTAAATCATGTATTCAAATTCATTTAGTGAAAAGCCAGATCAAATCAAATTCAAGAGGATAAACGTTAAAATCAAGAAATCCAGAACTCCATTCATCTATATAATAATATCCCCAAACTGTAATGAACAACAGAGGGTTTATAGATGTATCCATTAAAGTTCATAATCAAATCAGAATACAAATTGTATTTAATCTGATTTTAGACATGATCAGGTCTACAGATAGAAAACTAAAACAAAGGTCTATTTTGTTAATGATTTTATATAAACAATAGGATTTCATTTGGCATGAACAAAAACCTCAATTCTCAGGTCAAAAACACAAGTCAGAACACAGCCTCTCTATTCTCTCATGTGATTTCAGGTCCTCTGACTGGGAAAATGTCTTTCCACACTGAGAGCAGTGGTATGTCTTCTCCTCCTGTGTATGTATTATTGCATGCTTATTCAGATGTCTTAAATTGATAAAACTCTTTCCACACAGGGAGCATTGGTAGGGCTTTTCTTGTGTGTGTGTTGTCTCATGCTCTTTTAGGGTCCCTAACTGGGTAAACCGCTTTCCACACAGAGAACATTGGAAAGGCTTTTCCCCTGTGTGTATCCTCTCATGCGCCTTCAGGCTCCCTAAGCAGGTAAGACGCTTCCCACACTGAGAACATTGGAAAGGCTTTTCCCCTGTGTGTATCCTCTCGTGCTCCTTTAGGCTCCTTAAGCGGGTAAAACGCTTTCCACACTGGGAACATTGGAAAGGCCTTTCCCCTGTGTGTATCCTCTCATGTTGCTTTAGGCTCCCTAACCAGGCAAAACTCGTTCCACACTGGGAACAGTTGTACGGTTTCTCTCCAGAGTGTATTCTTTTATGCTCCCTCAGGTTTCCTAACAAAGTAAAACTCTTTCCACACTGGGAACATTGGAAAGGCCTTTCTCCTGTATGTTTCCTCTCATGCCGTTTTAGGTCCCATGATAGGGAAAATCTCTTTTCACATTGGGAGCAGTGGTGTTGTCTCGCTGGTTTGGGTGTCACTGGGTCTGGTCCCCCTGAAGGACTCTTTCCGCTGTCAGAGTCAGAGTCTGGTCTCTCTCCTGCCAAAGACAAACAGATTATTTAGTTAAATACTTAATAGAGACCTGAATAAAACTTCTACATGATAAAACTGGCTCCATGTTAGAGGAGGAGCCTGGTGAAGAGCTCCGGTCTGAGAAACTGACTGACGCCGCTCCCTCTGTGACATCGCCGCTCCCCTCTGTGACATCGCCGCTCCCCTCTGTGACATCGCCGCTCCCCTCTGTGGCATCGCCGCTCCCCTCTGTGGCATCGCCGCTCCCCTCTGTGGCATCGCCGCTCCCCTCTGTGGCATCGCCGCTCCCCTCTGTGGCATCGCCGCTCCCCTCTGTGGCATCGCCGCTCCCCTCTGTGGCATCGCCGCTCCCCTCTGTGGCATCGCTGCTCCCTCTGTGACATCGCTGCTCCCCTCTGTGACGTCGCTGCTCCCTCCTTTTAAACTACTGCCCAGCCTTTCTGAACTGCCTGGCTGAACAACACCTTATCATCTGAAGCTGTGGAATACCATCACCAAGACCTGCCAGATCGCTACATGTGTTTTGTTCGTTTTTAAAGTACTACTCTGACATTTTTTTTATTCATGCCCCCCTTCAGTCCTTGATTTTCCCTCAATAAGTCTAAATAATGATATATATACAGTGGGGAGAACAAGTATAATGGACTGTCATTGTTACAATCTTAATTTCACCTACAGAACTGCCGTTACCCACTTTGAGGAGGGCATGTCATTTTATTGAATGGTTCCCCCCCGCCCGTCCGTTTCCCGACAATAGCTCCTCTCCTTCTCCTGACAGGTTAAAGTCCATTATTGGGCTAACAGAGGCTCCTGTTATTCAGATAGTACTTACTGGTGGTAATCAATAGCTCCTCTCCTTCTCCTGACAGGTTCAAGGGACGTGACTAGTTGACAATCAGCCCCAATAATTTCTTCCAAACTGAACCTAACCTCTATTCAGACGTAGAACAACGGATTAAATTAATGAAGTAAAGCATTGTGGGGGAGAAAGGGGCAGAACGGGTGAGTTGATGAGCGAGGGGAAGAGAACTATGCAGAATTATGTCATCACCAGTTGTGAATGAAGAACAGCAGTCCTATCAGTCTACTCTGGTCTACTTGGAGTCCACAGTGAGAGTGTGGTGCCTAATTTACACAATCTGAACGAAAACTACTCGGATGGCGGGGAAGAAATGAATCAAGACATCTCTGATGATTATTCTTGGGGAGGCCCTCCACCTATAAAATGGATTTAACATGGGGGGAAAGGCCCTCCACCTATAAAAATGGTTTGAACATGGGGGGGAAAAGGCCCTCCATCAATAAAAATGGTTTGAACATGGGGGGGAAAGGCCCTCCACCTATAAAATGGTTTGAACATGGGGGGAAAGGCCCTCCACCAATAAAAATGGATTGAACATGGGGGGGAAAGGCCCTCCACCTATAAAATGGTTTGAACATGGGGGGAAAGGCCCTCCACCAATAAAATGGTTTGAACATGGGGGGAAAGGCCCTCCACCAATAAAATGGTTTGAACATGGGGGGGAAAGGCCCTCCACCAATACAAATGGATTGAACATGGGGGGGAAAAGGCCCTCCACCAATAAAAATGGTTTGAACATGGGGGGGAAAGGCCCTCCACCAATAAAAATGGATTGAACATGGAGGGGAAAGGGCCTCCACCAATAAAAATGGGTTGAACATGGGGGGAAAGGGCCTCCACCAATAAAAATGGGTTGAACATGGGGGGAAAGGCCCTCCACCAATAAAAATGGGTTGAACATGGGGGGAAAGGCCCTCCACCAATAAAAATGGTTTGAACATGGAGGGAAAGGCCCTCCACCAATAAAAATGGATTGAACTTGGGGGGAAAGGCCCTCCACCAATAAAAATGGATTGAACATGGGGGGGAAAGGTTCAGAAAACCAGTCAGTATCTGGTGTGACCACCATTTTCCTCATGCAGCACGACATCTCCTTCACATAGAGTTGATCAGGCTGTTGATTGTGGCCTGTGGAAGGTTGTCCCACTCCTCTAAAATGGCTGTGCAAAGATGCTGGATAATGGCGGGAACTGGAACACGCTGTCATACATGTCGATCCAGAACATCCCAAACATGTTCAATGGGTGACATGTCTGGTGAGTCTGCAGGCCATGGAAGAACCGGGACATGTTCAGCTTCCAGGAATTGTGTCCAGATCCTTGAGACATTATCTTGCTGAAACATGAGGTGATGGCAGCGGATGAAAGGCACAATAATGGGCCTCAGGATCTTGTCACATTATCTCTGTGCATTGAAATTGCAATCGATAAAATGCAATTGTGTTCGTTGTCTGTAGCGTATGCCTGCCCATACCATAACCCCACGGCCACTATGGGGCACTCTGTTCACAACGTTGACATCAGCAAACCTCTCACCCACACGACGCCATACATGCGGTCTTCCATCTGTCCAGTACAGTTGAAACCAGGATTCATACATGAAGAGCACACTTAACCAACATGCCAATGGCCATTGAGCATTTGCCCACTTTATTTATTTTATATAACTTATTGTCAATATGGGGGCGCTGTTTTCACTTTGTAAAAATTTGTTCCCAAATTAAACTGCCTCGTACTCAATTCTTGCTCGAACAATATGCATATTATTATTACTATTGGATAGAAAACACTCTCTAGTTTCTAAAACCGTTTGAATTATATCTGTGAGTAAAACAGAACTCAAGTTGCAGCAAACTTCCTGTCAGGAAGTGAGAAATCTGAAATCGGGCACTCTGTTCCAGGGTCAGTTTATTAATTTGCGTGTAATCTATGAGTCGACATGCACTGCATACGATTTCCCCTAGATGTCAGTAAGCAGTGAGAATTGGAATGGGGTTGCTAGGTAGATCTGAGGCCGTATAAAGGCTCTTGGAACGGGGGGTGCACTCTTTTCAACGTTCGTCATGGCGCAAGACAGACCTCAGGATGGCATTCTGAAAAGCTCTCGTTATAGGCCTTAGATATATCCGGCTCTGATTTTATTCGATATAGGTGTTAAAAACATCATGTAGTTATTTTAAACCGAGTTATATCATTTTATATCAGTATATTGCGATTTTCTGAATTTTCTTTGTGCTGCGTTATGAAGAGTTGGACACGTCTGGGCCACATAGCTAATGTTTGCTGCTAATTCCTAAGTTGAAGACGACAATCTACAACCGAGCAACGATGATTCTGGACAAAGGACAACTTGCACAAGATTCTGATGGAAGCTCATCAAATAGTAAGAACTATTTATGCTGTTAATTCGTATTTCTGTTGAAAAATGTTAAACTATAATTCCGCCATTAATTTCGTCACGGTCTCGCTGTAATGCACGCTGTATGTCGTAGTAACGTTAATTTTAAAAATCTAACACAGCGGTTGCATTAAGAACTAATGTATCTTTCATTTGCTGTCCAACCTGTATTTTTTAGTCAAGTTTATGATTAGTTATTGATTAGATTAGGTGCCTCTCCCAAGATTTCTCCCGACATTTTGTTTGCAGTTTGGCTACTATTCACGTTGTATAACCACGATTTGTGCCACTAAATATGCACATTTTCGAACAAACTCTATATGTATTGTGTAATATGATGTTATAGGACTGTCATCTGAAGAAGTTTGAGAAGGTTAGTGAAAAAATGTATATCTTTTGCTGGTTTATTCGTTATCGCTATTGTTGGCTTGAATCAATGCTGTTGTGTGGTTGGCTATTGTAGTAAGCTAATATAATGCTATATTGTGTTTTCGCTGTAAAAAACTTTAAAAAATCGGAAATATTGGCTGGATTCACAAGATCTTTGTCTTTCATTTGCTGTACACTGTGTATTTTTCATAAATGTTTTATGATGAGTATTTAGGTAATTCACGTTACTCTCTGTAGTTATTCTAGTTGCTTTGGTGAGAGTTGTGATGGTGGCTGCAATGTAAAACTATGATTTATACCTGAAATATGCACATTTTTCGAACAAAACATATGCTATACAATAAATATGTTATCAGACTGTCATCTGATGAAGTTGTTTCTTGGTTAGTGACTATTTATATCTTTATTTGGTCGAATTTGTGATAGCTACCTATGCAGTAAAAAAAATGGTGGGAAAAAAAAGTTGTGTCTTTTGCTATCGTGGTTAGCTAATAGAAATACATATTGTGTCTTCCCTGTAAAACATTTTATAAATCAGAAATGATGGCTGGATTCACAAGATGTGTATCTTTCATCTGGTGTCTTGGACTTGTGATTTCATGATATTTAGATGCTAGTATTTACTTGTGGCGCTATGCTAGACTATGCTAGTCAGCTTTTTTACTGATGAGGGTGCTCCCGGATCCGGGATGGTGACTCGTGAGAAGTTTAACTACGCAAGCCACTGAAGTCGGTTACGACGCCAAACTGCAGTCAAGAAGACCCTGGTGAGGACGACGTGCACACAGATGACCTTCCCCGACACCGTTTCTGACAGTTTGCGCAGAAATTCTTCAGTTGTGCAAAATCCAGTTTCATCGCTGCACATTTTAAAGAGTGGCCTTTTATTGTCCCCCAGCACAAGGTGCACCTGCGTAATGATCATGCCGTTTAATAATCATGTTGATATGCCACACCTGGATGGATTATCTGGATGGATTATCTTGGTAAAAGGAGAAATGCTCACTAACAGAATGTCTGCCCATTAACTTGAAGGAGGGGTCCCCTTGAGGCCCGGTGGTTCTGGTGTTAAAAAGACTTGGTCGCTTTAATAACAATGATCATGTAGAGCTTCAAGTCTTCCTTTCATGGAAACGGCCTGTTGGGTGCTTCCACCAAAAGGGTGCTTCCACCAAAGGACTGCCTTTTGCTTCCCTTTGATATTTTAAGTAGAAATTGTGCACCAATTTTGAATTCCGAAAAGCCTGTTATATTAAACGAAGTGGCCCTTTTAATATAGACCACATGTAGAATTCAATATTTTTTTTTATATGAATAAAAGCTTGCTAGAGTGACCAAAGTCAGCATTTTGACATGTCCCTCCGTCAAACATGTAACACTTCCAGCATCATTTTAACCCACTTATAACCCCCCCCCCCCCCCAAATGCTGTACATTTGACCATAATTGTATTATAATTATAATTGTAAAGCCCAAAAGGTTTAATTAGTACCTTTAATGTTCCTTTATAGGGTTACTGTTCCTTTATAGGGTTACTGTTCAATTATAGGGTTACTGTTCAATTATAGGGTTAATGTTCCCACATGGCCATATTTCCATGTTACAGCGCGTTTGAGGAAAACAGATGTAAGACAGATAGATACCTGGGCTAATTAGCTATCAGCGACTCCTAACACCTGTGTGTATTGGAATACGGACGCCACAAAGGTGTTGTCGCTGAAAAACGCTGTCGGCTGCAACTGTGTTAAAACCGGTTTTAAAAAAGTGTGCAGTAAGAGTATATTTGTGAAATTATTTTTGATGTGATATGAAAGTAGAGATATTTATGTTTCCGGAACCGTACCACAATTGAGAATCGATTCACATGTAGATGTAGTATTTGTCTGTTTTGGAGCCAATTCGCCTCAAAGCAGAACATGTCTGGTCCTTGGACTATATTGAGTCACGTCAGGCTTCTTTCGTCCATTATTGGGCTAACAGAGGTTGTGATCCTGTTATTAAGATAGTACTTACTGGTCTTAATCAGATCTTCTGTCTCCTCCTCGTCGTCTTCTTTCAATGTGACAGTCATCTCCCCCTCCTCCCCTGCATCCTCCTCTTGCTCTTCATCTTCTTCTTTCACTATAACATCCTCCTCCTCTTTCAATCTGAACGCGTCTTCCTCTTGTTTCTCTGTAAAATCCTCCTCTTTCACTCTGAACGCGTCTTCCTCTTGTTTTACTGTAACATCCTCCTCATCTTTCACGACAATGTTCAGCCACAGACCCTCTTTCTCCGTCCAGCAGATCTCTTCTTTAACAGGAGAGTAGTTTAGTGAGCTCATGGTCGGGGATGTTAGCTAGGTAGCATTAGCGACTAGCCTAGTGCTAGGCTAACTTATCAAGCCAGCTAGCTGACTAACAATTACTAACAATATACATATAACATTAAATAAAGTAACTAGCTAATCGACGAAACTCTGTTTAAAACACTGAGACAGTCTAAAGAGCTTCAATGTTTCGGCTATGTTTGCTAGAAAGCTACCGAGGTGACTGATAAGCTGTTGTTGTTGAAGAAACGTCCCGTCCACTAGATATACGTCAAACTGGCAGCATCGCCTGAAAGACGCCCATCGCCATCAGCTGACTGGAGTTGGTAACGCATTTGAGAGAAAAGTGCATTTTATTTAATTTAAAACATACTTTTCATCTGCTACATATCTGCGAGCATTTAAGGCGAAGTCGTATTAATTCAGTCAAGCAAACGCTCTGCTGCCTCGTTTAACAGTGATCTACGGTCTATGAAAGCGGCTGGGAGCAAACTGGAGAATAGCTCGAGGAAAACAAAGCTAACTGTATGTACATATGAAGTGTGTAAAACAGTATGTAAACATTATTAAAGTGACCAGTGATTCCATGTCTATGTACATAGTACAGCAGCCTTGAAGGTGCAGGGTTGTGTACCGGAAGGTTGCCAGTTAGCGACAGTGACTAAGTTCAGGGCAGGGTACTGGGTGGAGGCCGGCTAGTGATGGCTATTTAACAGTCTGATGGCCTTGAGATAGAAGATGTTTGGTGCAGTTGCTGTACCAGGCGGTGATACAGCCTGACAGGAATCTCTCAATGGCATAAGTTTGTGATGGTCTTTGGGGCCAAGACAAATTTCTTCAGCCTCCTGAGGTTGAAGAGGCACTGTTTCTCCTTCTTCACCACACTGTCTGAGTGGATGGACCATTTTCAGATTGTCAGGGATGTGTACGCCAAGGAACTTGAAGCTTTTCACCTTCTCCACTGTGGCTGGTGAAGATGGACAAAATCAATATGCGCGGATACATGTATTAGACCTAATGGATAAATAGACTAGTCAGTATAGGATACATGTATTAGACCTAATGGATAAATAGACTAGTCAGTATAGGATACATGTATTAGACCTAATGGATAAATAGACTAGTCAGTATAGGAAACATGTATTAGACCTAATGGATAAATAGACTAGTCAGTATAGGATACATGAATTAGACCTAATGGATAAATAGACTAGTCAGTATAGGATACATGTATTAGACCTAATGGATAAATAGACTAGTCAGTATAGGATACATTTATGGTAACTTATTATATTATAATGTATTAGCTACCATGGAGCCTTATTCTATTATAATGTATTAGCTACCATGGAGCCTTATTCTATTATAATGTATTAGCTACAATGGAGCCTTATTCTATTATAATGTATTAGCTACCATGGAGCCTTATTCTATTATAATGTATTAGCTACCATTGTGCCTAATTCTATTATAATGTATTAGCTACCATGGAGCCTTATTAGATTCTAATGTATTAGCTACCATGGAGCCTTAATCTATTCTAATGTATTAGCTACCATGGTGCCTTATTCTATTATAATGTATTAGCTACCATGGAGCCTTATTCTATTATAATGTATTAGCTACCATGGAGCCTTATTCTATTCTAATGTATTATCTACCATGGAGCCTTATTAGATTCTAATGTATTAGCTACCATGGAGCCTTATTAGATTCTAATGTATTAGCTACCATGGAGCCTTATTCTATTATAATGTATTAGCTACCATGGAGCCTTATTCTATTATAATGTATTAGCTACCATGGAGCCTTATTCTACTCTAATGTATTAGCTACCATGGAGCCTTATTCTATTATATTCTAGTTTAATATTATATTGAGACTGACAAAGACAAGTTTTTGCTGATCGATTAGTGAGAATTTAAAATAAACTTCACATCTACTACACATCTGTATTCAATGCAAATTCTGATTCATTCAGTCAACAGATAATATCAAAATAAACAACTAGCTCTATACTGCTTCTACATAGTGGAATAACATTGATGGGAACATTCATGTTTTTCATGTCAACAACTTTATTATAAAAACACCATCACATTTTCATAGTCCTTTAGCTTGATGACTAATACACAAATTAACTCAATGAAACAAAACGACTAAATTCAAGAAATGCACATTCTATTAATCTATTCAATATCTAAATCATGTATTCAAATTCATTTAGCGAAAGCCAGATCAAATCCAAGAGGTTTAAAGGTTAGAATCAAGAAATCCAAAACTCCATTCATCTATATAGTAATTAACATTTAGCAATATCCCAAATATATAATGAACAATATTAGAGGGTTTATACTTGTTTGCAATGGATTAAAGTTGATAATCAAACACATTGTATGGTATTTATCATCTCCAGATGGAAACTAAAACAAAAGTAGGTCTATTTTGTTAATTATTTCAGATAAACTATATGATTTCATTTGGCAGAAACAAAAACCTAAATTCTCAGGTCAAAAACATAAGTCAGAACACAGCCTCTCTATTCTCTCATGTGATTTCAGGTCCTCTGACTGGGAAAATGTCTTTCCACACTGAGAGCAGTGGTATGTCTTCTCCTCCTGTGTATGTATTATTGCATGCTTATTCAGACGTCTTAAATTGATAAAACTCTTTCCACACAGGGAGCATTGGTAGGGCTTTTCTTTTGTGTGTGTTGTCTCATGCTCTTTTAGGGTCCCAAACTGGGTAAACCGCTTTCCACACTGGGAACATTGAAAAGGCTTTTCCCCTGTGTGTATCCTTGCATGTGCCTTCAGGCTCCCTAAGCAGGTAAAACTATTTCCACACTGGGAACATTGGAAAGGCTTTTCCCCTGTGTGTATCCTCTCATGCTCCTTCAGGCTCCTTAAGCGGTTAAGACGCTTTCCACAATGGGAACATTGGAAATGCTTTTCCCCTGTGTGTATCCTCTCATGCTCCTTCAGGCTCCTTAACCAGGCGAAACTCTTTCCACACTGGGAACAGTTGTACGGTTTCTCTCCAGAGTGTATTCTCTTATGCTCCCTCAGGTTTCCTAACAAAGTAAAACTCTTTCCACACTGGGAACATTGGAAAGGCCTTTCTCCTGTGTGTATCCTCTCATGCCGTTTTAGGTCCCATGATAGGGAAAATCTCTTTTCACATTGGGAGCAGTGGTGTTGTCTCACTGGTTTGGGTGTTACTGGGTCTGGTCCCCCTGAAGGACTCTTTTCGCTGTCAGAGTGAGAGTCTGATTTCTCTCCTGCCAAAGACAAACAGATTATTTAGTTAAATACGTAACAGAGACCTGAATAAAACTTCTACATGATAAAACTGTCTCCATGTTAGAGGAGGAGCCTGTTGAAGAGCTCCGGTCTGAGAAACTGACTGACGCTGCTCCCTCTGTGACATCGCTGCTCCCTCCTTTTAAACTACTGCCCAGCCTTTCTGAACTGCCTGGCTGAACAACACCTTATCATCTGAAGCTGTGGAATACCATCACCAAGACCTGCCAGATCTCTACATGTGTTTTGTTAGTTTTTAAAGTATTACTCTGCCATTGTTTTTTATTCATGCCCCCCTTCAGTCCTTTTTCCATCAATAAGTCTGAATATATATATATACAGTGGGGCAAAAAAAAGTATTTAGTCAGCCACCAATTTTGCAATTTCTCCCACTTAAAAAGATGAGAGAGGCCTGTAATTTTCATCATAGGTACACTTCAACTATGACATACAAAATGAGAAATAAAAATCCAGAAAATCACATTGTAGGATTTTTTATGAATTTATTTGCAAATTATGGTGGAAAATAATTATTTGGTCAATAACAAAAGTTTATCTCAATACTTTGTTATATACCCTTTGTTGGCAATGACAGAGGTCAAACGTTTTCTGTAAGTCTTCACACACTGTTGCTGGTATTTTGGCCCATTCCTCCATGCAGATCTCCTCTAGAGCAGTGATGTTTTGGGGCTGTTGCTGGGCAACACGGACTTTCAACTCCCTCCAAAGATTTTCTATGGGGTTGAGATCTGGAGACTGGCTAGGCCACTCCAGGACCTTGAAATGCTTCTTACGAAGCCACTCCTTCGTTGCCCGGCCGGTGTGTTTGGGATCATTGTCATGCTGAAAGACCCAGACACGTTTCATCTTCAATGTCCTTGCTGATGGAAGGAGGTTTTCACTCAAAATCTCACGATACATGGCCCCATTCATTCTTTCCTTTACACGGATCAGTCATCCTGGTCCCTTTGCAGAAAAACAGCCCCAAAGCATGATGTTTCCACCCCCATACTTCACAGTAGGTATGGTGTTCTTTGGATGCAACTCAGCATTCTTTGTCCTCCAAACACGACGAGTTGAGTTTTTATCAAAAAGTTATATTTTGATTTCATCTGACCATATGACATTCTCCCAATCTTCTTCTGGATCATCCAAATGCTCTCTAGCAAACTTCAGACGGGCCTGGACATGTACTGGCTTAAGCAGGGGGACACATCTGGCACTGCAGGATTTGAGTCCCTGGCGGCGTAGTGTGTTACTGATGGTAGGCTTTGTTACTTTGGTCCCAGCTCTCTGCAGGTCATTCACTAGGTCACCCCGTGTGGTTCTGGGATTTTTGCTCACTGTTCTTGTGATCATTTTGACCCCATGGGGTGAGATCTTGCGTGGAGCCCCAGATCGAGGGAGATTATCAGTGGTCTTGTATGTCTTCCATTTTCTAATAATTGCTCCCACAGTTGATTTCTTCAAACCAAGCTGCTTACCTATTGCAGATTCAGTCTTCCCAGCCTGGTGCAGGTCTACAATTTTGTTTCTGGTGCCCTTTGACAGCTCTTTGGTCTTGGCCATAGTGGAGTTTGGAGTGTGACTGTTTGAGGTTGTGGACAGGTGTCTTTTATACTGATAACAAGTTCAAACAGGTGCCATTAATACAGGTAACGAGTGGAGGACAGAGGAGCCTCTTAAAGAAGAAGTTACAGGTCTGTGAGAGCCAGAAATCTTCCTTGTTTGTAGATGACCAAATACTTATTTTCCACCATAATTTGCAAATAAATTCATAAAAAATCCTACAATGTAATTTTCTGGAATTTTTTTTCTCATTTTGTCTGTCATAGTTGAAGTGTACCTATGATGAAAATTACAGGCCTCTCTCATCTTTTTAAGTGGGAGAACTTGCAAAATTGGTGGTTGACTAAATACTTTTTTGCCCCACTGTACCTCTAGTAGGACCCATAACTTCCCCATATATATAATGGAATGTCATTGTTACAATCTTAATTTCACTAACAGGACTGACGTTACCCACTTTGAGGAGGGCTTTCCAATCTTTGGGGATCTCAGACGATACGAAAGAACGGTTGAACAGGCTAGTAATAGGGGTTGCAACAATTTCGGTGGATAATTTTAGAAAGAGAGGGTCCAGATTATCTAGCCCGGCTGATTTGTAGGGGTCCAGATTTTGCAGCTCTTTCAGAAAATCAGCTATCTGGATTTGGGTGAAAGAGAAATGGGGGAGGCTTGGGCAAGTTGCTGGGAGGGGTGCAGGGCTGTTGACCGGGGTAGGGGTAGCCAGGTGGAAAGCATGGCCAGCCGTAGAAAAATGCTTATTGAAATTCTCGATTATCATGGATTTATCGGTGGTGACAGTGTTTCCTAGCCTCAGTGCAGTGGGCAGCTGGGAGGAGGTGTTTTTATTCTCCATGGACTTTACAGTGTCCCAGAACTTTTGGGTGTTTGTGCTACAGGATGCAAATTTCTGACTTGAAAAAGCTAGCCTTTGCTTTCCTAACTGCCTGTGTATATTGGTTCCTAACTTCCCTGAAAAGTTGCATATCGCGGGGGCTATTCGATGCTAATGCAGTACGCCACAGGATGTTTTTGTGCTGGTCAAGGGCAGTCAGGTCTGGAGTGAACCAAGGGCTATATCTGTTCCTGGTTCAACATTTTTTGAATGGGGCATGCTTATTTAAGATGGTGAGGAAAGCACTTTTAAAGAATAACCAGGCATCCTCTACTGTCGGAATTAGGTCAATATCCTTCCAGGATCCCCGGGCCAGGTCGATTAGAAAGGCCTGCTCTCAGGATAATATCTATGAGGGTGCCCGTGTTTACGGATTTGGGGTTGTACCTGGTAGGTTCATTGATAATTTGTGTGAGATTGAGGGCATCAAGCTTAGATTGTAGGATGGCCGGGGTGTTAAGCATGTCCCAGTTTAGGTCACCTAACAGCACGAGCTCTAAAGATAGATGGGGCCAATCAATTCACATATGGTGTCCAGGGCACAGCTGGGGGCAGAAGGTGGTCTATAGCAAGCGGCAATGGTGAGAGACTTGTTTCTGGAAAGGTGGATTTTTAAAAGTAGAAGCTCAAATTGTTTGGGCACAGACCTGTATAGTAAGACTATGCAGGCATGGGAGTGGAGCTAGGCACTGCAGGGCTTGGATTAACCTCCACATCACCAGAGGAACAGAGGAGGAGTAGTATAAGGGTACGGCTAACGGCTATAAGTACAGGTCGTCTAGTGTGTTCGTAACAGAGAGTAAGAGGAGCAGGTTTCTGGGCACGGTAGAATAGATTCAAGGCATAATGTACAGGCAAAGGTATGGTAGGATGTGAATACAGTGGAGGTAAACCTATGCATTGAGTGACGATGGGAGAGATATTGTCTCTAGACACATCATTTAAACCAGGTGAGGTCACCGCATGTGTGGAAGGTGGAACTAAAGGGTTGGCTAAGGCATATTGAGCAGGGCTAAAGGCTCTACAGTGAAATAAGGCAATAATTACTAACCAAAACAGCAATGGACAAGGCATATTGACATTAGGGAGAGGCATGCGTAGCCGAGTGAACATTGGTTACAGTGAGTAGCTGGGCGAGCTGGAGACACAGGGATTCAGACAGCTAGCGGGCCGGGGTTAGCAAGCTAGCAGAAGAGCCTTAGAGGGACGTCGCCATGGAAGAAGTCAGTTTAAGCCTTGTGCGGATTACGTCGGCAGATCAGTCGTGATGGGTCACCAGGACTCCGTGTAGTAAAAATGGGTCCAGGCCATTTAGCAAAATAGGAATAGTAGCCCCAAAAAATTGTCTGATGGACTTCTCCAGCTAACAGTCCGGTGTGCTTCTAGACAGCTAGCGGGCCGCGGCTAGGAGGCTAGCAGATCGGCATTCAGGGGACGTTGCGACCGGGGAGCCAGTTGAAAAAATAAAAATAAACTTGGGCGGATTACTTCGGTAGTCCAGTCGCGAAGGATTGGCAGGGCTCCGTAACGGCAATAAAAGGGGTCCAGGTAGGTTTCCAAAATAGGTATTGTAGCCCAAGGAGTGGCTGATATTCTAATCTTCGGCTAGCCAGGAGATGGGCCTAGCACAGGTTAGCTCCAGGCTAATTGGTGCTTGCTCCGGGACAGAGACGTTAGCCAGGAGAAGCCACTCGGATAGCAGCTAGCTAGCTGCTAAAGGTTAGCTGATGACCACTAGCAGTGGCTAGCTGACTACTAGGTAGTAGCTAGTTAGCTGGCTAGCTGCTGTTGGGGCTTCCGGTTCTGAAGTAAAGAAAATAGCAGATCCATACCACATTGGGTGAGGCGGGTTGCAGGAGAGTATGTTGGAGTTAAGAAGAATATTTTTTTTTAAATATGCGAAGAAAAAACATTAAAAGGATATAAAAAGATATATACACGACAAGACAGGACGAAGACTAAAGACGCCTGACTGCTACGCCATCTTGGAGTATGAATGAGGATGTTTTTTCAGTCAACTCATAAGGAATATATATTTTAAATAAACCCTGCTACTTTATTTGACACTTACTTTAGTTTATTTATTTACAGTCTTGATAGGAAACTAGTTTTATTTTTTATGAAGTTGAACATGTGGTCTATATGAAAGAATGTGAAAAATAATTACAAAGTTACACAATTGGTGGAACGACCCAATAATAGATGTTGAGGGCAACAGTATTACAGTCAATGGAAGGCATTTGATTCATGCATTTAGTTGGTGGCTCACTCTTGGGTGGTACACATATTTTACAGTGTAGCTTTAACAATTCCTACAGTACAGAACAACATGTTCAAATGTAAAACTTCAGTTTACGGAAAACAGATGTAAGACAGATGCATACCTGGGCTAATTAGCTATCAGCGACTCCTAACACCTGGGCTAATTAGCTATCTGCGACTCCTAACACCTGGGCTAATTATCTATCTGCGACTCCTAACACCTGGGCTAATTATCTATCTGCGACTCCTAACACCTGGGCTAATTATCTATCTGCGACTCCTAACACCTGGGCTAATTATCTATCTGCGACTCCTAACACCTGGGCTAATTATCTATCTGCGACTCCTAACACCTGGGCTAATTAGCTATCTGCGACTCCTAACACCTGGGCTAATTAGCTATCTGCGACTCCTAACACCTGGGCTAATTATCTATCTGCGACTCCTAACACCTGTATGTAAACGGAATACGGACGCAACAAAGGTGTTGTCGTTGAAAAACATTTCGGCTACAACTGTGTTAAAACCGGTTGGAACAGTGTGCAGTAAGAGTATATTTGTGAAATTATTTTTGATCTGATATGAAAGTAGAGATATTTATGTTTCTGGAACCGTACCACAATTGAGAATCGATTCACATGTAGATGTAGTATTTGTCTGTTTTGGAGCCAATTCGCCTCAAAGCAGAACATGTCTGGTCCTTGGACTATATTGAGTCACGTCAGGCTTCTTTCGTCCATTATTGGGCTAACAGAGGTTGTGACCCTGTTATTAAGATAGTACTTACTGGTCTTAATCAGATCTTCTGTCTCCTCATCGTCTTCTTCTTTCAATGTGACAGTCATCTCCCCCTCCTCCCCTGCATCCTCCTCTTGCTCTTCATCTTCTTCTTTCACTGTAACATCCTCTTCCTCTTTCACTCTGAACGCGTCTTCCTCTTGTTTCTCTGTAAAATCCTCCTCTTTCACTCTGAACGCGTCTTCCTCTTGTTTTGCTGTAACATCCTCCTCCTCCTCTTTCACTCTGAACGCGTCTTCCTCTTGTTTTACTGTAACATCCTCCTCATCTTTCACGACAATGTTCAGCCACAGACCCTCTTTCTCCGTCCAGCAGATCTCTTCTTTAGCAGGAGAGTAGTTTAGTGAGCTCATGGTCGGGGATGTTAGCTAGGTAGCATTAGCGACTAGCCTAGTGCTAGGCTAACTTATCAAGCCAGCTAGCTGACTAACAATTTACTAACAATGTACATATAACATTAAATAAAGTAACTAGCTAATCGACGAAACTCTGTTTAAAACACTGAGACAGTCTAAAGAGCTTCAATGTTTCGGCTATGTTTGCTAGAAAGCTACGGAGGTGGCCGACTAGCTGTTGTTGTTGATGAAACGTCCCGTCCACTAGATTATACGTCACACTGGCAGCATCGCCTGAAAGACGCTCCTCGCCATCAGCTGACTGGAGTTGGGAACGCAGTTGAGAGAAAAGTGCATTTTATTTTATTTAAAACATACTTTCCATCTGCTACATATCTGCCTGCATTTAAGGCGATGTCATATTAATACAGTCAAACAAACAAATCTGTACCATGGTTTAACAGTGATCTACGTTCTATGAAAGTGACTGGGAGCAAACTGGAGAATAGCTAGAGGAAAAAAAAGCTAACTGTATATACATATGAAGTGTGTAAAACAGTATGTAAACATTATTAAAGTGACCAGTGATTCCATGTCTATGTACATATGGCAGCAGCCTTGAAGGTGCAGGGTTGAGTAACATTATTAAAGTGACCAGTGATTCCATGTCTATGTACATATGGCAGCAGCCTTGAAGGTGCAGGGTGGAGTAACATTATTAAAGTGACCAGTGATTCCATGTCTATGTACATATGGCAGCAGCCTTGAAGGTGCAGGGTTGAGTAACATTATTAAAGTGACCAGTGATTCCATGTCTATGTACATATGGCAGCAGCCTTGAAGGTGCAGGGTTGAGTACCGGAAGGTAGCCAGTTAGTGACAGTGACTAAGTTCAGGGCAGCGTACTGGGTGGAGGCCGGCTAGTGATGGCTATTTAACAGTCTTTTTATTTTTTTATTTTTTATTTCACCTTTATTTAACCAGGTAGGCTAGTTGAGAACAAGTTCTCATTTGCAACTGCGACCTGGCCAAGATAAAGCATAGCAGTGTGAACAGACAACAACACAGAGTTACACATGGAGTAAACAATAGACAAGTCAATAATATGGTAGAAAAAAGAGAATCTATATACAATGTGTGCAAAAGGCATGAGGTAGGCAATAAATCGAATAATTACAATTTAGCAGATTAACACTGGAGTGATAAATCATCAGATGATCATGTGCAAGAAGAGATACTGGTGTGCAAAAGTGCAGAAAAGTAAAATAAATAAAAGCAGTATGGGGGTGAGGTAGATAAATTGGGTGGGTAGTTTACAGATGGACTATGTACAGCTGCAGCGATCGGTTAGCTGCTCGGATAGCAGATTTTTAAAGTTGTTGAGGGAGATAAAAGTCTCCAACTTCAGAGATTTTTGCAATTCGTTCCAGTCGCAGGCAGCAGAGAACTGGAAGGAAAGGCGTCCAAATGAGGTTTTGGCTTTAGGGATGATCAGTGAGATACACCTGCTGGAGCGCGTGCTACGGGTGGGTGTAGCCATCGTGACCAGTGAACTGAGATAATGCGGCACTTTGCCTAGCATAGCCTTGTAGATGAGTCTGATGGCCTTGAGATAGAAGCTGTTTGGTGCAGTTGCTGTACCAGGCGGTGATACAGCCTGACAGGATTCTCTCAATGGCATAAGTTTGTGAGGGACTTTGGGAACAAGCCAAATTTCTTCAGCCTCCTGAGGTTGAAGAGGCACTGTTTCTCCTTCTTCACCACACTGTCTGAGTGGTAGAATCGTTTTCAGATTGTCAGGGATGTGTACGCCAAGGAACTTGAAGCTTTTCACCTTCTCCACTGCGGCTGGTGAAGATGGACAAAATCAATATGCGCGGATACATGTATTAGACCTAATGGATAAATAGACTAGTCAGTATAGGATACATGTATTAGACCTAATGGATAAATAGACTAGTCAGTATAGGATACATGTATTAGACCTAATGGATAAATAGACTAGTCAGAATAGGATACATGTATTAGACATAATGGATGAATAGAATAGTCAGTATAGGATACATTTATGGTAACTTATTATATTCTAATGTATTAGCTACCATGGAGCCTTATTCTATTATAATGTATTAACTACCATGGAGCCTTAATCTACTCTAATGTATTAGCTACCATGGAGCCATAATCTATTATAATGTATTAGCTACCATGGAGCCTTATTCTACTCTAATGTATTAGCTACCATGGAGCCTTATTCTAATGTATTAGCTACCATGGAGCCTTATTCTATTATAATGTATTAGCTACCATAGAGCCTTATTCTATTCTAACGTATTAGCTACCATGGAGCCTAATTCCATTATAATGTATTAGCTACCATGGTGTCTTATTCTATTATAATGTACTATCTACCATGGAGCCTTATTCTACTCTAATGTATTAGCTACCATGGAGCCATATTCTATTCTAATGTATTATCTACCATGGAGCCGTATTCTATTATAATGTATTAGCTACCATAGAGCCTTATTCTATTCTAACGTATTAGCTACCATGGAGCCTAATTCCATTATAATGTATTAGCTACCATGGTGTCTTATTCTATTATAATGTACTATCTACCATGGTGCCTTATTCTACTCTAATGTATTAGCTACCATGGAGCCTTATTCTACTCTAATGTATAAGCTACCATGGAGCCTTATTCTACTCCAATGTATTAGCTACCATGGAGCCTTATTATATTATAATGTATTAGCTACCATGGAGCCTTATTCTATTATAATGTATTAGCTACCATGGAGCCTAATTAGATTCTAATGTATTAGCTACCATGGAGCCTTATTAGATTCTAATGTATTAGCTACCATGGAGCCTTATTCTATTATAATGTATTAGCTACCATGGAGCCTTATTCTATTATAATGTATTAGCTACCATGGAGCCTAATTAGATTCTAATGTATTAGCTACCATGGAGCCTTATTAGATTCTAATGTATTAGCTACCATGGAGCCTTATTCTATTATAATGTATTAGCTACCATGGAGCCTTATTCTATTATAATGTATTAGCTACCATGGAGCCTTATTCCATTATAATGTATTAGCTACCATGGAGCCTAATTCCATTATAATGTACTAGCTACCATGGTGCCTTATTCTATTATAATGTACTAGCTACCATGGTGCCTTATTCTACTCTAATGTACTATCTACCATGGAGCCTTATTCTACTCTAATGTATAAGCTACCATGGAGCCTTATTCTACTCTAATGTATTAGCTACCATGGAGCCCTATTCTATTATAATGTATTAGCTACCATGGAGCCTTATTATATTCTAATGTATTAGCTACCATGGAGCCCTATTCTATTATAATGTATTAGCTACCATGGAGCCTTATTATATTCTAATGTATTAGCTACCATGGAGCCTTATTAGATTCTAATGTATTAGCTACCATGGAACCTTATTATATTATAATGTATTATCTACCATGGTGCCTTATTCTACTCTAATGTATTAGCTACCATGGAGCCTTATTCTACTCTAATGTATAAGCTACCATGGAGCCTTATTCTACTCTAATGTATTAGCTACCATGGAGCCCTATTCTATTATAATGTATTAGCTACCATGGAGCCTTATTATATTCTAATGTATTAGCTACCATGGAGCCCTATTCTATTATAATGTATTAGCTACCATGGAGCCTTATTATATTCTAATGTATTAGCTACCATGGAGCCATATTCTATTCTAATGTATTATCTACCATGGAGCCTTATTCTATTATAATGTATTAGCTACCATAGAGCCTTATTCTATTATAATGTATTAGCTACCATGGAGCCTTATTCTATTATAATGTATTAGCTACCATGGAGCCTTATTCTATTATAATGTATTAGCTACCATGGAGCCTTAATCTATTATAATGTATTAGCTACCATGGAGCCTTAATCTATTCTAATGTATTATCTACCATGGAGCCTTATTAGATTCTAATGTATTAGCTACCATGGAGCCTTATTAGATTCTAATGTATTAGCTACCATGGAGCCTAATTCCATTATAATGTATTAGCTACCATGGTGTCTTAAATCTATTATAATGTACTAGCTACCATGGTGCCTTATTCTACTCTAATGTATTAGCTACCATGGAGCCTTATTCTATTCTAATGTATTAGCTACCATGGAGCCCTATTCTATTATAATGCATTAGCTACCATGGAGCCTTATTATATTCTAATGTATTAGCTACCATGGAGCCCTATTCTATTATAATGTATTAGCTACCATGGAGCCTTATTAGATTCTAATGTATTAGCTACCATGGAACCTTATTAGATTCTAATGTATTAGCTACCATGGAGCCTTATTATATTATAATGTATTATCTACCATGGTGCCTTATTCTACTCTAATGTATTAGCTACCATGGAGCCTTATTCTACTCTAATGTATAAGCTACCATGGAGCCTTATTCTACTCTAATGTATAAGCTACCATGGAGCCTTATTCTACTCTAATGTATTAGCTACCATGGAGCCCTATTCTATTATAATGTATTAGCTACCATGGAGCCTTATTATATTCTAATGTATTAGCTACCATGGAGCCTTATTATATTCTAATGTATTAGCTACCATGGAGCCTTATTCTATTATAATGTATTAGCTACCATGGAGCCTTATTATATTCTAATGTATTAGCTACCATGGAGCCTTATTATATTCTAATGTATTAGCTACCATGGAGCCTTATTCTATTATAATGTATTAGCTACCATGGAGCCTTATTCTATTATATTCTAGTTTAATATTATATTGAGACTGACAAAGACAAGTTTTTGCTGATCGATTATTGAGAATTTAAAATAAACTTCACATCTACTACACATCTGTATTCAATGCAAATTCTGATTCATTCAGTCAACAGATAATATCAAAATAGACAACTAGCTCTATACTGCTTCTACATAGTGGAATAACATTGATGGGAACACTCATGTTTTTCATGTCAACAACTTTATTATAAAAACACCATCATATTTTCATAGTCCTTTAGCTTGATGACTAATACACAAATTAACTCAATGAAACAAAACGACTAAATTCAATAAATGCACATTCTATTATTCTATTCAATATCTAAATCATGTATTCAAATTCATTTAGGTTTAAGGTTAGAATCAAGAAATCCAAAACTCCATTAATCTATAAAGTAATTAACATTTAGCAATATCCCAAATATATAATGAACAATATTAGAGGGTTTATACTTGTATGCAATGGATTAAAGTTCATAATCAAAACACATTGTATAGTATTTATCATCTCCAGATGGAAACTAAAACAAAAGTAGGTCTATTTTGTTAATTATTTCATATAAACTATATGATTTCATTTGGCATGAACAAAAACCTAAATTCTCAGGTCAAAAACATAAGTCAGAACACAGCCTCTCTATTCTCTCATGTGATTTCAGGTCCTCTGACTGGGAAAATGTCTTTCCACACAGAGCAGTGGTAAGTCTTCTCCTTCTGTGTATGTATTCTTGCGTGCTTATTCAGATGTTTTAAATTGATAAAACTCTTTCCACACTGGGAGCATTGGCAGAGCTTTTCTTGTGCGTGTGTTGTCTCATGCTCTTTTAGGGTCCCTAACTGGGTAAAACGCTTTCCACACTGGGAACATTGGAAAGGCTTTACCCCTGTGTGTATCCTCTCATGCTCCTCCAGACTCCTTAAGCGGGTAAAACGCTTTCCACACTGGGAACATTGGAAAGGCTTTTCCCCTGTGTGTATCCTCTCATGCTGCTTTAGGCTCCCTGACCAGGCGAAACACTTTCCACACTGGGAACAGTTGTACGGTTTCTCTCCAGAGTGTATTCTCTTATGCTCCCTCAGGTTTCCTAACAAAGTAAAACTCTTTCTACACTGGGAACATTGGAAAGGCCTTTCTCCTGTGTGTGTCCTCTCATGCCGTTTTAGGGCCCATGATAGGGAAAATCTCTTTTCACATTGGGAGCAGTGGTGTTGTCTCGCTGGTTTGGGTGTCACTGGGTCTGGTCCCCCTGAAGGACTCTTTCCGCTGTCAGAGTGAGAGTCTGGTCCCTCTCCTGCCAAAGACAATCAGATTATTTAGTTAAATACTTAATAGAGAACTGAATCAACGTCTACATGATAAAACTGGCTCCATGTTAGAGGAGGAGCCTGGTGAAGAGCTCCGGTCTGAGTAACTGACTGACGCTGCTCCCTCTGTGACATCGCTGCTCCCTCTGTGACATCGCTGCTCCCTCTGTGACATCGCTGCTCCCTCTGTGACATTGCTGCTCCCTCTGTGACATTGCTGCTCCCTCTGTGACATTGCTGCTCCCCTCTGTGACATTGCTGCTCCCCTCTGTGACATTGCTGCTCCCCTCTGTGACATCGCTGCTCCCCTCTGTGACATCGCTGCTCCCCTCTGATACATCGCTGCTCCCCTCTGATACATCGCTGCTCCCCTCTGATACATCGCTGCTCCCCTCTGATACATCGCTGCTCCCCTCTGATACATCGCTGCTCCCCTCTGATACATCGCTGCTCCCCTCTGATACATCGCTGCTCCCCTCTGTGACATCGCTGCTCCCTCCTTTTAAACTACTGCCCAGCCTTTCTGAACTGCCTGGCTGAACAACACCTTATCATCTGAAGCTGTGGAATACCATCACCAAGACCTGCCAGATCTCTACATGTGTTTTGACAGTTTTTAGTCTGAGATTGTCTTTGTGATGAAAAGTGTTGTATAAAATACATCATTATTATTATTACTACTATTGTTATTCTATCAGGTTTAGTCCCCCAATCACATCATGAATTTAAAGTATTACTCTGCCATTTTTTTATTCATGCCCCCCTTCAGTCCTTGATTTTCCCTCACAAGTCTATATGATGCACTGTCATTGTTACAATCTTAATTTCAACTACAGGACTGACGTTACCCACTTTGAGGAGGGCATGTCATTTTATTGAATGGTTTTCCCCCCTGCCGTCTCCCGACAACAGGGCCTGCTCCGCTACTTCTCCTGACAGGTTAAACTTCTTAGGGATAGGGGGCAGTACGTATTTATCTGGACAGGGAAGATAACAGTTTAATGTGGCTCTGTACTCCAGCATTTTAGATTTGAGATCAAATGTTTCATATGAGACAAAGGAACAGAAGCTCACCTGTTATTTGAGGGTATTTTCAGTGTATCTGTTCTACCATTTAGAAATAAAATCACATCATGTATCTAGTCCCTCCATTTGAATGGAGGATTTGGACAAATTCACTTATATGTGTATTAAAGTATTTGGTCCCATATTCCTAGAACGTAATAACTACATCAAGCCTGTGACTCTACAAACGTGTTGGATGCATTTTCAGTTTGTTTTGGTTGTGTTTCAGATGATGTTGAACCCAATAGAAATGAATGGTGTTGGGTTCTGAGAATATGAAATATACTTATTCATGAACATGAGGGAGAGAGGGTAATGTATAACGTTTACATTATATCAGGGATCCTATTGGAAGAGATCACATGGCAGGCATTGATAAGGGGAGAGAGACATGGATTAGTGATGAAGGGGGGTCGAGGTCAGGCATTGATAAGGGGAGAGAGCCATGGATTAGTGACAGAGGGGGGTTGAGGGCAGGCATTGATAAGGGGAGAGAGCCATGGATTAGTGATGAAGGGGGGTCGAGGTCAGGCATTGATAAGGGGAGAGAGCCATGGATTAGTGATGAAGGGGGGTCGAGGTCAGGGCAGGCATTGATAAGGGGAGAGAAACATGGATTAGTGATGAAGGGGGGTTGAGGTCAGGGCAGGCGTTGATAAGGGGAGAGAGCCATGGATTAGTGATGAAGGGGGGTCGAGGTCAGGCATTGATAAGGGGAGAGAGCCATGGATTAGTGATGAAGGGGGGTCGAGGTCAGGGCAGGCATTGATAAGGGGAGAGAGCCATGAATTAGTGATGAAGGGGGGGTCGAGGTCGAGGTCAGGCATTGATAAGGGGAGAGAGCCATGGATTAGTGATGAAGGGGGGTTGAGGTCAGGTCTAGCATTGATAAGAGGAGAGAGCCATGGATTAGTGATGAAGGGGGGGTCGAGGTCAGGTCAGGCATTGATAAGGGGAGAGAGCCATGGATTAGTGATGAAGGGGGGGTTGAGGTCAGGTCTAGCATTGATAAGAGGAGAGAGCCATGGATTAGTGATGAAGGGGGGTCGAGGTCAGGTCAGGCATTGATAAGGGGAGAGAGCCATGGATTAGTGATGAAGGGGGGTCGAGGTCAGGCATTGATAAGGGGAGAGAGCCATGGATTAGTGATGAAGGGGGGTCGAGGTCATGTCAGGCATTGATAATGGGAGAGAGCCATGGATTAGTGATGAAGGGGGGTCGAGGTCAGGCATTGATAAGGGGAGAGAGCCATGGATTAGTGATGAAGGGGGGTCAAGGTCAGGCATTGATAAGGGGAGAGAGCCATGGATTAGTGATGAAGGGGGGGTCGAGGTCAGGCATTGATAAGGGGAGAGAGCCATGGATTAGTGATGAAGGGGGGTCGAGGTCAGGCATTGATAAGGGGAGAGAGCCATGGATTAGTGATGAAGGGGGGTCAAGGTCAGGCATTGATAAGGGGAGAGAGCCATGGATTAGTGATGAAGGGGGGTCGAGGTCAGGCATTGATAAGGGGAGAGAGCCATGGATTAGTGATGAAGGGGGGTCGAGGTCAGGCATTGATAAGGGGAGAGAGCCATGGATTAGTGATGAAGGGGGGTCGAGGTCAGGCATTGATAAGAGGAGAGAGCCATGGATTAGTGATGAAGGGGGGTCAAGGTCAGGCATTGATAAGGGGAGAGAGCCATGGATTAGTGATGAAGGGGGGTCAAGGTCAGGCATTGATAAGGGGAGAGAGCCATGGATTAGTGATGAAGGGGGGTCAAGGTCAGGCATTGATAAGGGGAGAGAGCCATGGATTAGTGATGAAGGGGGGTCGAGGTCAGGCATTGATAAGGGGAGAGAGCCATGGATTAGTGATGAAGGGGGGTTGAGGTCAGGCATTGATAAGGGGAGAGAGCCATGGATTAGTGATGAAGGGGGGTTGAGGTCAGGCATTGATAAGGGGAGAGAGCCATGGATTAGTGATGAAGGGGGGTCGAGGTCAGGCATTGATAAGGGGAGAGAGCCATGGATTAGTGATGACGGGGGGGTTGAGGTCTAGCATTGATAAGGGGAGAGAGCCATGGATTAGTGATGAAGGGGGGTTGAGGTCAGGCATTGATAAGGGGAGAGAGCCATGGATTAGTGATGAAGGGGGGTCGAGGTCATGTCAGGCATTGATAAGGGGAGAGAGCCATGGATTAGTGATGAAGGGGGGTTGAGGTCAGGCATTGATAAGGGAAGAGAGCCATGGATTAGTGATGAAGGGGGGTCGAGGTCAGGCATTGATAAGGGGAGAGAGCCATGGATTAGTGATGAAGGGGGGGGTTGAGGTCAGGCATTGATAAGGGGAGAGAGCCATGGATTAGTGATGAAGGGGGGTCGAGGTCAGGCATTGATAAGGGGAGAGAGCCATGGATTAGTGATGAAGGGGGGTCGAGGTCAGGTCAGGCATTGATAAGGGGAGAGAGCCATGGATTAGTGATGAAGGGGGGGTTGAGGTCAGGCATTGATAAGGGGAGAGAGCCATGGATTAGTGATGAAGGGAGGTTGAGGTCAAGCATTGATAAGGGGAGAGAGCCATGGATTAGTGATGAAGGGGAGTCGAGGTCAGGTCAGGCATTGATAAGGGGAGAGAGCCATGGATTAGTGATGAAGGGGGGTTGAGGGCAGGCATTGATAAGGGGAGAGAGCCATGGATTAGTGATGAAGAGGGGTCGAGGTCAGGCATTGATAAGGGCAGAGAGCCATGGATTAGTGATGAAGGGGGGTTGAGGGCAGGCATTGATAAGGGGAGAGAGCCATGGATTAGTGATGAAGGGGGGTCGAGGGCAGGCATTGATAAGGGCAGAGAGCCATGGATTAGTGATGAAGGGGGGTTGAGGGCAGGCATTGATAAGGGGAGAGAGCCATGGATTAGTGATGAAGAGGGGTCGAGGTCAGGGCAGGCATTGATAAGGGGAGAGAGCCATGGATTAGTGATGAAGGGGGGTCGAGGTCAGGGCAGGCATTGATAAGGGGAGAGAGCCATGGATTAGTGATGAAGAGGGGTCAAGGTCAGGCATTGATAAGGGGAGAGAGCCATGGATTAGTGATGAAGGGGGGTCGAGGTCAGGGCAGGCATTGATAAGGGGAGAGAGCCATGGATTAGTGATGAAGAGGGGTCGAGGTCAGGCATTGATAAGGGGAGAGAGCCATGGATTAGTGATGAAGGGGGGTCGAGGGCAGGCATTGATAAGGGGAGAGAGCCATGGATTAGTGATGAAGAGGGGGTCGAGGTCAGGCATTGATAAGGGGAGAGAGCCATGGATTAGTGATGAAGGGGGGTCGAGGTCAGGGCAGGCATTGATAAGGGGAGAGAGCCATGGATTAGTGATGAAGGGGGGTCGAGGGCAGGCATTGATAAGGGGAGAGAGCCATGGATTAGTGATGAAGGGGGGTCGAGGTCAGGCATTGATAAGGGGAGAGAGCCATGGATTAGTGATGAAGGGGGGTCAAGGTCAGGCATTGATAAGGGGAGAGAGCCATGGATTAGTGATGAAGGGGGGTCGAGGTCAGGCATTGATAAGGGGAGAGAGCCATGGATTAGTGATGAAGGGGGGTCAAGGTCAGGCATTGATAAGGGGAGAGAGCCATGGATTAGTGATGAAGGGGGGTCGAGGTCAGGCATTGATAAGAGGAGAGAGCCATGGATTAGTGATGAAGGGGGGTCAAGGTCAGGCATTGATAAGGGGAGAGAGCCATGGATTAGTGATGAAGGGGGGTCAAGGTCAGGCATTGATAAGGGGAGAGAGCCATGGATTAGTGATGAAGGGGGGTCAAGGTCAGGCATTGATAAGGGGAGAGAGCCATGGATTAGTGATGAAGGGGGGTCAAGGTCAGGCATTGATAAGGGGAGAGAGCCATGGATTAGTGATGAAGGGGGGTCGAGGTCAGGCATTGATAAGGGGAGAGAGCCATGGATTAGTGATGAAGGGGGGTCGAGGTCAGGCATTGATAAGGGGAGAGAGCCATGGATTAGTGATGAAGGGGGGTCGAGGTCAGGCATTGATAAGAGGAGAGAGCCATGGATTAGTGATGAAGGGGGGTCAAGGTCAGGCATTGATAAGGGGAGAGAGCCATGGATTAGTGATGAAGGGGGGTCAAGGTCAGGCATTGATAAGGGGAGAGAGCCATGGATTAGTGATGAAGGGGGGTCAAGGTCAGGCATTGATAAGGGGAGAGAGCCATGGATTAGTGATGAAGGGGGGTCGAGGTCAGGCATTGATAAGGGGAGAGAGCCATGGATTAGTGATGAAGGGGGGTTGAGGTCAGGCATTGATAAGGGGAGAGAGCCATGGATTAGTGATGAAGGGGGGTTGAGGTCAGGCATTGATAAGGGGAGAGAGCCATGGATTAGTGATGAAGGGGGGTCGAGGTCAGGCATTGATAAGGGGAGAGAGCCATGGATTAGTGATGACGGGGGGGTTGAGGTCTAGCATTGATAAGGGGAGAGAGCCATGGATTAGTGATGAAGGGGGGTTGAGGTCAGGCATTGATAAGGGGAGAGAGCCATGGATTAGTGATGAAGGGGGGTCGAGGTCATGTCAGGCATTGATAAGGGGAGAGAGCCATGGATTAGTGATGAAGGGGGGTTGAGGTCAGGCATTGATAAGGGAAGAGAGCCATGGATTAGTGATGAAGGGGGGTCGAGGTCAGGCATTGATAAGGGGAGAGAGCCATGGATTAGTGATGAAGGGGGGGGTTGAGGTCAGGCATTGATAAGGGGAGAGAGCCATGGATTAGTGATGAAGGGGGGTCGAGGTCAGGCATTGATAAGGGGAGAGAGCCATGGATTAGTGATGAAGGGGGGTCGAGGTCAGGTCAGGCATTGATAAGGGGAGAGAGCCATGGATTAGTGATGAAGGGGGGGTTGAGGTCAGGCATTGATAAGGGGAGAGAGCCATGGATTAGTGATGAAGGGAGGTTGAGGTCAAGCATTGATAAGGGGAGAGAGCCATGGATTAGTGATGAAGGGGAGTCGAGGTCAGGTCAGGCATTGATAAGGGGAGAGAGCCATGGATTAGTGATGAAGGGGGGTTGAGGGCAGGCATTGATAAGGGGAGAGAGCCATGGATTAGTGATGAAGAGGGGTCGAGGTCAGGCATTGATAAGGGCAGAGAGCCATGGATTAGTGATGAAGGGGGGTTGAGGGCAGGCATTGATAAGGGGAGAGAGCCATGGATTAGTGATGAAGGGGGGTCGAGGGCAGGCATTGATAAGGGCAGAGAGCCATGGATTAGTGATGAAGGGGGGTTGAGGGCAGGCATTGATAAGGGGAGAGAGCCATGGATTAGTGATGAAGAGGGGTCGAGGTCAGGGCAGGCATTGATAAGGGGAGAGAGCCATGGATTAGTGATGAAGGGGGGTCGAGGTCAGGGCAGGCATTGATAAGGGGAGAGAGCCATGGATTAGTGATGAAGAGGGGTCAAGGTCAGGCATTGATAAGGGGAGAGAGCCATGGATTAGTGATGAAGGGGGGTCGAGGTCAGGGCAGGCATTGATAAGGGGAGAGAGCCATGGATTAGTGATGAAGAGGGGTCGAGGTCAGGCATTGATAAGGGGAGAGAGCC
This sequence comes from Salvelinus fontinalis, assembly GCF_029448725.1. Taxonomy (NCBI): domain Eukaryota; kingdom Metazoa; phylum Chordata; class Actinopteri; order Salmoniformes; family Salmonidae; genus Salvelinus; species Salvelinus fontinalis. The sequence goes on from NC_074704.1 coordinate 4,848,896, forward strand.
ATGGATTAGTGATGAAGGGGGGTCGAGGGCAGGCATTGATAAGGGGAGAGAGCCATGGATTAGTGATGAAGAGGGGGTCGAGGTCAGGCATTGATAAGGGGAGAGAGCCATGGATTAGTGATGAAGGGGGGTCGAGGTCAGGGCAGGCATTGATAAGGGGAGAGAGCCATGGATTAGTGATGAAGGGGGGTCGAGGGCAGGCATTGATAAGGGGAGAGAGCCATGGATTAGTGATGAAGGGGGGTCGAGGTCAGGCATTGATAAGGGGAGAGAGCCATGGATTAGTGATGAAGGGGGGTCAAGGTCAGGCATTGATAAGGGGAGAGAGCCATGGATTAGTGATGAAGGGGGGTCGAGGTCAGGCATTGATAAGGGGAGAGAGCCATGGATTAGTGATGAAGGGGGGTCAAGGTCAGGCATTGATAAGGGGAGAGAGCCATGGATTAGTGATGAAGGGGGGTCGAGGTCAGGCATTGATAAGAGGAGAGAGCCATGGATTAGTGATGAAGGGGGGTCAAGGTCAGGCATTGATAAGGGGAGAGAGCCATGGATTAGTGATGAAGGGGGGTCAAGGTCAGGCATTGATAAGGGGAGAGAGCCATGGATTAGTGATGAAGGGGGGTCAAGGTCAGGCATTGATAAGGGGAGAGAGCCATGGATTAGTGATGAAGGGGGGTCGAGGTCAGGCATTGATAAGGGGAGAGAGCCATGGATTAGTGATGAAGGGGGGTTGAGGTCAGGCATTGATAAGGGGAGAGAGCCATGGATTAGTGATGAAGGGGGGTTGAGGTCAGGCATTGATAAGGGGAGAGAGCCATGGATTAGTGATGAAGGGGGGTCGAGGTCAGGCATTGATAAGGGGAGAGAGCCATGGATTAGTGATGACGGGGGGGTTGAGGTCTAGCATTGATAAGGGGAGAGAGCCATGGATTAGTGATGAAGGGGGGTTGAGGTCAGGCATTGATAAGGGGAGAGAGCCATGGATTAGTGATGAAGGGGGGTCGAGGTCATGTCAGGCATTGATAAGGGGAGAGAGCCATGGATTAGTGATGAAGGGGGGTTGAGGTCAGGCATTGATAAGGGAAGAGAGCCATGGATTAGTGATGAAGGGGGGTCGAGGTCAGGCATTGATAAGGGGAGAGAGCCATGGATTAGTGATGAAGGGGGGGTTGAGGTCAGGCATTGATAAGGGGAGAGAGCCATGGATTAGTGATGAAGGGGGGTCGAGGTCAGGCATTGATAAGGGGAGAGAGCCATGGATTAGTGATGAAGGGGGGTCGAGGTCAGGTCAGGCATTGATAAGGGGAGAGAGCCATGGATTAGTGATGAAGGGGGGGTTGAGGTCAGGCATTGATAAGGGGAGAGAGCCATGGATTAGTGATGAAGGGAGGTTGAGGTCAAGCATTGATAAGGGGAGAGAGCCATGGATTAGTGATGAAGGGGAGTCGAGGTCAGGTCAGGCATTGATAAGGGGAGAGAGCCATGGATTAGTGATGAAGGGGGGTTGAGGGCAGGCATTGATAAGGGGAGAGAGCCATGGATTAGTGATGAAGAGGGGTCGAGGTCAGGCATTGATAAGGGCAGAGAGCCATGGATTAGTGATGAAGGGGGGTTGAGGGCAGGCATTGATAAGGGGAGAGAGCCATGGATTAGTGATGAAGGGGGGTCGAGGGCAGGCATTGATAAGGGCAGAGAGCCATGGATTAGTGATGAAGGGGGGTTGAGGGCAGGCATTGATAAGGGGAGAGAGCCATGGATTAGTGATGAAGAGGGGTCGAGGTCAGGGCAGGCATTGATAAGGGGAGAGAGCCATGGATTAGTGATGAAGGGGGGTCGAGGTCAGGGCAGGCATTGATAAGGGGAGAGAGCCATGGATTAGTGATGAAGAGGGGTCAAGGTCAGGCATTGATAAGGGGAGAGAGCCATGGATTAGTGATGAAGGGGGGTCGAGGTCAGGGCAGGCATTGATAAGGGGAGAGAGCCATGGATTAGTGATGAAGAGGGGTCGAGGTCAGGCATTGATAAGGGGAGAGAGCCATGGATTAGTGATGAAGGGGGGTCGAGGGCAGGCATTGATAAGGGGAGAGAGCCATGGATTAGTGATGAAGAGGGGGTCGAGGTCAGGCATTGATAAGGGGAGAGAGCCATGGATTAGTGATGAAGGGGGGTCGAGGTCAGGGCAGGCATTGATAAGGGGAGAGAGCCATGGATTAGTGATGAAGGGGGGTCGAGGGCAGGCATTGATAAGGGGAGAGAGCCATGGATTAGTGATGAAGGGGGGTCGAGGTCAGGCATTGATAAGGGGAGAGAGCCATGGATTAGTGATGAAGGGGGGTCGAGGTCAGGGCAGGCATTGATAAGAGGAGAGAGCCATGGATTAGTGATGAAGGGGGGTCGAGGTCAGGCATTGATAAGGGGAGAGAGCCATGGATTAGTGATGAAGGGGGGTCGAGGTCAGGCATTGATAAGGGGAGAGAGCCATGGATTAGTGATGAAGGGGGGTCGAGGTCAGGCATTGATAAGGGGAGAGAGCCATGGATTAGTGATGAAGAGGGGTCGAGGTCAGGCATTGATAAGGGGAGAGAGCCATGGATTAGTGATGAAGGGGGGTTGAGGTCTAGCATTGATAAGGGGAGAGAGCCATGGATTAGTGATGAAGAGGGGTCGAGGTCAGGGCAGGCATTGATAAGGGGAGAGAGCCATGGATTAGTGATGAAGAGGGGTCGAGGTCAGGGCAGGCATTGATAAGGGGAGAGAGCCTTGGATTAGTGATGAAGAGGGGTCGAGGTCAGGCATTGATAAGGGGAGAGAGCCATGGATTAGTGATGAAGGGGGGTCGAGGTCAGGGCAGGCATTGATAAGGGGAGAGAGCCATGGATTAGTGATGAAGGGGGGTCGAGGGCAGGCATTGATAAGGGGAGAGAGCCATGGATTAGTGATGAAGGGGGGTCGAGGTCAGGCATTGATAAGGGGAGAGAGCCATGGATTAGTGATGAAGGGGGGTCGAGGTCAGGCATTGATAAGGGGAGAGAGCCATGGATTAGTGATGAAGGGGGGTTGAGGTCAGGGCAGGCATTGATAAGGGGAGAGAGCCATGGATTAGTGATGAAGGGGAGGGTCGAGGTCAGGTCACGTTAAGGGAGGAAGAAAAGTGTATGGCCCGTATTATTTAGTGTCAAGTAAAGTGCAGTAAAGTGTATGGCCCGTATTATTTAGTGTCCAGTAAAGTGCAGTAAAGTGCAGTAAAGTGTATGGCCCGTATTATTTAGTGTCCAGTAAAGTGCAGTAAAGTGTATGGCCCGTATTATTTAGTATACAGTAAAGTGCAGTAAAGTGTATGGCCCGTATTATTTAGTGTCCAGTAAAGTGCAGTAAAGTGCAGTAAAGTGTATGGCCTGTATTATTTAGTATCCAGTAAAGTGTATGGCCCGTATTATTTAGTGTCCAGTAAAGTGCAGTAAAGTGTATGGCCCTTATTATTTAGTGTCCAGTAAAGTGCAGTAAAGTGCAGTAAAGTGTATGGCCCGTATTATTTAGTGTCCAGTAAAGTGCAGTAAAGTGTATGGCCCATATTATTTAGTATCCAGTAAAGTGCAGTAAAGTGTATGGCCTGTATTATTTAGTATCCAGTAAAGTGCAGTAAAGTGTATGGCCCGTATTATTTAGTGTCCAGTAAAGTGCAGTAAAGTGTATGGCCCGTATTATTTAGTGTCCAGTAAAGTGCAGTAAAGTGTATGGCCCGTATTATTTAGTATCCAGTAAAGTGTATGGCCCATATTATTTAGTGTCCAGTAAAGTGTATGGCCCGTATTATTTTGTGTCCAGTAAAGTGCAGTAAAGTGTATGGCCCGTATTATTTCGTGTGCAGTAAAGTGCAGTAAAGTCTATGGCCTGTATTATTTAGTATCCAGTAAAGTGCAGTAAAGTGAAGTAAAGTGTATGGCCCGTATTATTTAGTGTCCAGTAAAGTGCAGTAAAGTGAAGTAAAGTGTATGGCCCGTATTATTTAGTGTCCAGTAAAGTGCAGTAAAGTGAAGTAAAGTGTATGGCCCGTATTATTTAGTGTCCAGTAAAGTGCAGTAAAGATACAATGCTTGTACAGATGTGCAGGAGGTTGTTTGTCTAATGCAGCTGGATTGACCCTCTGGGAAGAATAAACTGGTTCAGCTTTTGTCCGTTGGGTTTTAAATCTGAGAATTAGAACCTAACAACGGTAAATAATGTATTGTGTCATACGAGTCACTCAAGAATAGAATATGTTTCTGAACACTTTGTGGATGCTAACATGATGGGTTCGGTAGGTAGCCTGGTGGTCAGAGGGGGGGCAGGTAGCCTGATGGTTAGAGGGGGGGCAGGTAGCCTGGTGGTTAGAGGGGGGGCAGGTAGCCTGGTGGTTAGAGGGGAGCAGGTAGCCTGGTGGTTAGAGGGGGGGGGTAGGTAGCCTGGTGGTTAGAGAGGGGGCAGGTAGCCTGGTCGTTAGAGGGGGGGTAGGTAGCCTGGTGGTTAGAGGGGGGGCAGGTAGCCTGGTGGTTAGAGGGGGGGGGGGGCAGGTAGCCTGGTGGTTAGAGGGGGGGTAGGTAGCCTGGTGGTTAGAGGGGGGGGTAGGTAGCCTGGTGGTTAGAGGGGGGGGTAGGTAGCCTGGTGGTTAGAGGGGGGGCAGGTAGCCTGGTGGTTAGAGGGGGGGGGGGGTAGGTAGCCTGGTGGTTAGAGGGGGGGGGGGGGTAGGTAGCCTGGTGGTTAGAGGGGGGGTAGGTAGCCTGGTGGTTAGAGGGGGGGCAGGTAGCCTAGTGGTTAGAGGGGGGGTAGGTAGCCTAGTGGTTAGAGGGGGGGCAGGTAGCCTGGTGGTTAGAGGGGGGGCAGGTAGCCTGGTGGTTACAGCTTTGGGCCAGTAACCGAAATGTTGCTGGGTCGAATCCCCGAGCTGACAAGTTAAAAATCTGCCCTTCTGCCCTTGAACAACCCACTGTTCCCCGGTAGGCCGCCATTGTAAATAAGAATCTGTTCTTAACTGACTTGCCTGGTTAAATAAAATAGTTTTGGGGGATAATCATGAATGGATCATGAATAATAATGAGTGAGAAAGGTAGAGCCATAAATATTATACCCCTTATTGGTAATTAAATGTTGTATATCTCCACTGTCTGAATAAACAGACAGGGGAGAGTAGTTGAGGGCTTGAAGGAATGGAACAACTCTAATTCATAGTCTCCACTGTCCTAATGAACAGATAGGGGAGAGTAGCGGAGGGCTTGAAGGAATGGAACAACTCTAATTCAGTCTCCACTGTCCTAATGAACAGACAGGGGAGAGTAGGGGAGGGCTTGAAGGAATGGAACAACTCTAATTCAGTCTCCACTGTCCTAATGAACAGATAGGGGAGAGTAGCGGAGGGCTTGAAGGAATGGAACAACTCTAATTCAGTCTCCACTGTCCTAATGAACAGATAGGGGAGAGTAGCGGAGGGCTTGAAGGAATGGAACAACTCTAATTCAGTCTCCACTGTCCTAATGAACAGATAGGGGAGAGTAGCTGAGGGCTTGAAGGAATGGAACAACTCTAATTCAGTCTCCACTGTCCTAATGAACAGACAGGGGAGAGTAGCTGAGGGCTTGAACAAATGGAACAACTCTAATTCATAGACATAGCTGTGGATGCAAGGACCCACCATGAGATCAAAATGATTGTTTTAACCACGTTTTAAGTCAAATACAGTGTTTGTTTACATTTGCATTGTTTACACCCAACAGAGTTTTACAACTTATATTTGGGGTTCTGGTGAGGAGCACATTTCAGTGCAATGCCCCTTTGGCTTTAACACCACACATTAGTTCAACAACTACAGAGTTTCTGGCTGTGTTTTTAAGACAGTACTCACTGGTGTTAATCAGATCTTCAGTCTTCTCATCCTCTCCTTCATCTCCCAAAACACCCTCCTCTTCTTTGTTCAATGTTACATCCTCCTCTTCCTCCTTTTTCATTCTGAAAGCTTCTACCTCCTCTTCTTCCACTATGACAGCCTCTATCCCCTCTTCCTCTTTCACTCTAAAATGTTCTTTCTCTTCTTTCACTGTAACATCATTCTCTTCTTCTTTCAATGGTATGGCCTCCTCTTCATCATTTTTCATTCTGAAAACTTCTATCCCCTCTTCCTCTTTCACTCTAAAATGTTCATTCTCTTCTTCTTTCAATGTTATGGCCTCCTCTTCCTCCTTTTTCATTCTGAAAACTACTATCCCCTCTTCCTCTTTCACTCTAAAATGTTCCTTTTCTTCTTTCAATGTTATGGCCTCCTCTTCCTCCTCTTTCATTCTGAAAGCTTCTTCCTCTCCTTTTACAGTAATATCCTCCTCCTCTTCTTTCATGACAATGTTCAGTCCCAGAGCTTCTTTCTCCGTCCAGCCGACCACCTCTTCATTAGAAGGAGGAGATTAGCTTAGTGACCTCATGGTCGGGCTAGCTAGCATTAGCGATAAGCTTAGTGCTAGACTCAGTATAATCAACACATTTGTACATTTAACAAGCAAATTACTTTAAGTTAAATAGTAGATACGTAAAGAGGATTGTGTTAAAAACACCGAGATCAATATACACAAAAATGGTCCAAAGAGCTTGTTTTCGGTTGTATGTTGGCTACCAGGCTACGGAGGTGGTTGAATGAGTCAGCATCCGTGTTGTTGAAACAGCTTCCGGTGTCATGTGGTCCACTAGATATGACGTCACCATCTGAAGACACATATCGCTGTCAGCTGACTGGAATGGGTAACGCAGTTTAGAAAAATGTATTTGTTTATTAATTTAAAGATGAGAAAAATATGTTTTGTCTGACTTCTTACAGCCAATACTTTCGTCTATGCAGACCTGTAGCTACATGTGAATATGTACATTATGAATATATAATGGTAGAATAGTTTAATGCAGACCTGTAGCTACATGTGAATATATACTGGTAGAATAGTTTAATACAGACCTGTAGCTACATGTGAATATGTACATTATGAATATATAATGATAGAATAGTTTAATACAGACCTGTAGCTACATGTGAATATGTACATTATGAATATATAATGATAGAATAGTTTAATACAGACCTGTAGCTACATGTGAACATGTACATTATGAATATATATTGGTAGAATAGTTCCGTGTAGCTCAGTTGGTAAAGCATGTACATTATGAATATATATTGGTAGAATAGTTCCGTGTAGCTCAGTTGGTAAAGCATGTACATTATGAATATATATTGGTAGAATAGTTCCGTGTAGCTCAGTTGGTAAAGCATGTACATTATGAATATATATTGGTAGAATAGTTCCGTGTAGCTCAGTTGGTAAAGCATGTACATTATGAATATATATTGGTAGAATAGTTCCGTGTAGCTCAGTTGGTAAAGCATGTACATTATGAATATATATTGGTAGAATAGTTCCGTGTAGCTCAGTTGGTAAAGCATGTACATTATGAATATATATTGGTAGAATAGTTCCGTGTAGCTCAGTTGGTAAAGCATGTACATTATGAATATTTATTGGTAGAATAGTTCCGTGTAGCTCAGTTGGTAAAGCATGTACATTATGAATATATATTGGTAGAATAGTTCCGTGTAGCTCAGTTGGTAAAGCATGTACATTATGAATATATACTGGTAGAATAGTTCCGTGTAGCTCAGTTGGTAAAGCATGTACATTATAAATATATACTGGTAGAATAGTTCCGTGTAGCTCAGTTGGTAAAGCATGTACATTATGAATATATACTGGTAGAATAGTTCCGTGTAGCTCAGTTGGTAAAGCATGTACATTATGAATATATATTGGTAGAATAGTTCCGTGTAGTTTTTGTGAAATAACACAGTTACAAGTGTTAGTTCCGTGTAGCTCAGTTGGTAAAGCATGGTGTAACGGATGTGAAATGGCTAGCTAGTTAGCGGGTGCGCGCTAGTAGCATTTCAATCAGTTACGTCACTTGCTCTGAGACTTAAGTAGTGTTGCCCCTTGCTTTGCAAGGGCCGTGGCTTTTGTGGAGCGATGGGTAACGCTGCTTCGTGGGTGACTGTTGTCGATGTGTGCAGAGGGTCCCTGGTTCGCGCCCGTGTCGGGGCGAGGGGACGGTTTAAAGTTATACTGTTACATTGGTGCCGTGACCCGGATCACTGGTTGCTGCGGAAAAAGGAGGAGGTTGAAAGGGGGGTGAGTGTAACGGATGTGAAATGGCTAGCTAGTTAGCGGGTGCGCGCTAGTAGCATTTCAATCAGTTACGTCACTTGCTCTGAGACTTAAGTAGTGTTGCCCCTTGCTTTGCAAGGGCCGTGGCTTTTGTGGAGCGATGGGTAACGCTGCTTCGTGGGTGACTGTTGTCGATGTGTGCAGAGGGTCCCTGGTTCGCGCCCGTGTCGGGGCGAGGGGACGGTTTAAAGTTATACTGTTACAATGGCGCTTGCAACGCCAGGGTTGTTGGTTTGATACCCGCGGGGGACCAGTACGAAAATGTATGCACACACTAATGTAAGTAGATCTCCGTCTGCTTAATTAATAAAATGTTAAACAATTAAGACCTAATTCAGGACGTAACTCCAGTCTTGACAATATAATGTCAGTTGCAAGGGTCTCTTTAAATGCTCCCACCTGCAGTCTTTGGCTGTGTTCCTCTGCGCAGACGTTGCTGACACCTGACAGAGCGTACAATGCCTGGACAGGTATTTGCACATGTTATGAGTGCGAGTGGATCACTGTTGTCAAGTCACCACCTTTCAAAGTGTGATGCATTTTGGGGATTAAAGTGTCCTACATGTCGACTACATAAACTTTACAACAACCATTTGATCAAAGATCATGAAGTCGACTCGACTCCTAACCAGCTGTAACTTACAGCCATTGGCTGCATTGGGGAGGCTATATTGTCAACCAATCATCAGGGTGTTTCTGTTTTGACCCACACAAACAGGACCAATCATTTCCACATTTTGTTACTTTACAGCCTTATTCAAAAATATATTAAATTAAATTGTTCCTCATCTATCTTCACACAATACCCCATAATGACAAAATAAAGGTTTTTAGAAATGTTTGCAAATCGGTCAAAAATAAAATAAAATAAAAACACCTTATTTACGTAAGTATACAAACCCTTTGTTATGAGAATCGAAATTAAGCTCAGGTACTTTGTTTTTACACGGCCGCTACTCGCTGTTAATTATCTATGCATAGTCACTTTACCCCTACCTACATGCACAAATTACCTGGACTAACTTGTACCCCTACCTACATGCACAAATTACCTGGACTAACCTGTACCCCTACCTACATGCACAAATTACCTGGACTAACCTGTACCCCTACCTACATGCACAAATTACCTGGACTAACCTGTACCCCTACCTACATGCACAAATTACCTGGACTAACCTGTACCCCTACCTACATGCACAAATTACCTGGACTAACCTGTACCCCTACCTACATGCACAAATTACCTGGACTAACCTGTACCCCTACCTACATGCACAAATTACCTGGACTAACCTGTACCCCTACCTACATGCACAAATTACCTGGACTAACCTGTACCCCTACCTACATGCACAAATTACCTGGACTAACCTTTACCCCTACCTACATGCACAAATTACCTGGACTAACCTGTACCCCTGCACGTTGACTCTGTACTTGTACCCCCTGTATATAGCCTCCACACGTTGACTCTGTACCAGTACCCCCTGTATATAGCCTCCTCACATTGACACTGAACCGGTACCCCCTGTATATAGCCTCCTCACATTGACACTGAACCGGTACCCCCTGTATATAGCCTCCTCACATTGACACTGAACCGGTACCCCCTGTATATAGCCTCCTCACATTGCCTCTGTACCAGTACCCCCTGTATATAACCTCCTCACATTGTCTCTGTACTTGTACCCCCTGTATATAGCCTCCTCACATTGCCTCTGTACCTGTACCCCCTGTATATAGCCTCCTCACATTGACTCTGTACCAGAACCCCATGTATATAGCCTCCTCACATTGACTCTGTACTTGTACCCCCTGTATATAGCCTCCTCACATTGACACTGAACCGGTACCCCTTGTATATAACCTCCTCACATTGACTCTGTACTTGTACCCCCTGTATATAGCCTCCTCACATTGACTCTGTACTTGTACCCCCTGTATATAGCCTCCTCACATTGACTCTGTACTTGTACCCCCTGTATATAGCCTCCTCACATTGCCTCTGTACCAGTACCCCCTGTATAAAGCCTCCTCACATTGACTCTGTACTTATACCCCCTGTATATAACCTCCTCACATTGACTCTGTACCTGTGCCCACTGTATATAGCCTCCTCACATTGACTCTGTACCAGTACCCCCTGTATATAGCCTCCTCACATTGACTCTGTACTAGTACCCCCTGTATATAGCCTCCTCACATTGACTCTGTACCAGTTCCCCCTGTATATAACCTCCTCACATTGACTCTGTACTTGTACCCCCTGTTATCCAAGACGGCGTAGCAGTGTAGACGTCTTTGTCCTGTCGTGTCCCGTGTCCCTTGTATATATCTTTTTACATCTTTTTCTTCGCATATCTTTTAAAAATACTTTCTTAAACCTCAACTTCTAAATAATCTCCTGCAACCCGCCTCAGCCAATGTGGCGTGGATCTGCTTTTTTCTAAAGTATTTCTATTTACTTCTGATCTGGAATCCATCTACTGAAGATAGTCAGCTAACTGCCTACCAGCTATCAGCTAACCTTTAGCTCGGAAAGCTCTCGCTAGTTCGAACAACGTGACTAAAACCAGAGCATAACGGACCTATTTCTCTCCATATCCCCGGATTCCTACCGCAAACTCTGAACATTTTCATCTGGATCTTCGCATCTAGCTAACCACAATCCCGGGTGACCACTCCTGGCTAGCGTTTCCATCCCGGAGCAGGCACCGGAGCAGGCACCGGAGCAGGCACCAATTAGCCTGAAGCTAATTGGCTAGGGCTCCTGTGCTACCACTGAAGCCCACTCCTGGGCTACAAGACCCGGACCCATTTACTGCCGGTACGGAGCACGGAACCCCGCCTATCCTCTACGACTGGAATACCGACATAATCTGCCCGGGGACTCCAACAGGCCCCTCAGGCGTGACGCCCGCTGAAGGCCCATTCTGCTAACCTACTAGGCCTGTTAGCTACCTAGAGCTACCTGGAACCCTACTAATTCCACGACTGGTCTATCGACGTCACCGCACGAAGAGGCAAAAACAGACTTCCCCCCCATCGCGACGTCCCCCAAAGGCTAACTTGCCTGCCCCGGTCTGCTAACTGCTAGCTTATCTTGCAGCTAGCGCAGCCAGGAAGCTAGCACCAGTTAGCAAACACAATTCTACAATTCACAACCTCTCTTTCGCCATCGCTATCCGGCTTGGATTCTCTGTCGACACGACCACGTCTGGTTTGCAGACGTGCCCTCAATCGGTGCCCTCAACCGGCCTCCGTCTGAGCAGACCCCCTCCGTCTGAGCAGACCACCCCCCCGGGCTACTAACTTTAAACGCGTGCTAGCTTAGTGGAGGCCTCACTACTCCATCTACGGCTGCCCCCTGGACACTATGATCACTTGGCTACATAGCTGATGCCTGCTTGACTGTCCATTAATTCACGGTACTCCATTCTGTTTATTTGTGTTTTATCTGTCGGCTCTGTGCCTTAACTCAGGATCTGTGTGTAGTTAATCCGACCCTCTCTGCCCAGTCGTCGCCATTTTTACCTTCTGTTGCTGTGTTAGCTGACTAGCTGCTGTTATTTCACCTGCTGTTTTAGCTAGCTCTCCCAATCATGACCTGCAATCACTTTATGCCTTATTGTATGTCTCTCTCTAATATCAATATGCCTTACATACTGTTGTTCAGGCTAGTTATCATTGTTTTGGTTTGCAATGGACCCCGTAGTTCCACTCTCCGTACCTCTGATACCTCCTTTGTCCCACCTCCCACACATGAGGTGACCTCACCCATTGAGACCAGCATGTCCAGAGATACAACCTCTCTTATCATCACCCAGTGCCTGGGCTTGCCTCCGCTGTACCCGTGCCCCACCATACCCATGTCTGCACATTATGCCCAGAATCTATTCTACCACGCCCATGAATCTGCTCCTTTTATTCCTTGTCCCCAAAGCTCTAGGCGACCAGTTTTGATAGCCTTTAGCCGCACCCTCATCATACTACTCCTCTGTTCCTCGGGTGATGTGGAGGTAAACCCAGGCCCTGCATGTCCCCAGTCACCCTCATTTGTTGACTTCTGTGATCGAAAAAGCCTTGGCCTCATGCATGTCAACATCAGAAGCCTCCTCCCCAAGTTTGCCTTACTCACCGCTTTAGCACACTCTGCCAACCCTGATGTCCTTGCCGTGTCTGAATCCTGGCTTAGGGAGGCCACCAAAAACTCTGAGATTTCCATACCCAACTATAACACTTTCCGTCAAGATAGAACTGCCAAAGGGGGAGGAGTTGCAATCTACTGCAGAGACAGCCTGCAAAGTTCTGTCATACTTTCCAAGTCTATGCCCAAACAGTTCGAACTTCTAATTTTAAAAATTAATCTCTCCAGAAATAAGTCTGTCACTGTTGCCGCCTGCTACCGACCCCCCTCAGCTCCCAGCTGTGCCCTGGACACCATCTGTGAATTGATCGCTCCCCATCTAGCTTCAGAGTTTGTTCTGTTAGGTGACCTAAACTGGGATATGCTTAACACCCCGGCAGTCCTACAATCTAAGCTTGATGCCCTCAATCTCACACAAATCATCAAGGAACCCACCAGGTACAACCCTAAATCCGTAAACATGGGCACCCTAATAGACATTATCCTGACCAACTTGCCCTCCAAATACACCTCTGCTGTCTTCAATCAAGATCTCAGCGATCACTGCCTCATTGCCTGTATCCGCCACGGGTCCACGGTCAAACGACCACCCCTCATCACTGTCAAACGCTCCCTGAAACACTTCTGCGAGCAGGCTTTTCTAATCGACCTGGCCCGGGTACCCTGGAAGGATATTGACCTCATCCCGTCAGTTGAGGATGCCTGGTCATTCTTTAAAAGTTACTTCCTCACCATATTAGACAAGCATGCTCCGTTCAAAAAATGCAGAACCAAGAACAGATATAGCCCTTGGTTCACTCCAGACCTGACTGCCCTCGACCAGCACAAAAACATCCTGTGGCGAACTGCAATAGCATCGAAGAGCCCCCGTGATATGCAACTGTTCAGGGAAGTCAGGAACCAATACACGCAGTCAGTCAGGAAAGCAAAGGCCAGCTTTTTCAAGCAGAAATTTGCATCCTGTAGCTCTAACTCCAAAAAGTTCTGGGATACTGTAAAGTCCATGGAAAACAAGAGCACCTCCTCCCAGCTGCCCACTGCACTGAGGCTAGATAACACGGTCACCACTGATAAGTCCGTGATAATCGAAAACTTCAACAAACATTTCTCAATGGCTGGCCATGCCTTCCACCTGGCGACTCCAACCTTGGCCAACAGCCCCGCCCCCCCCCCCCGCTGCTACTCGCCCAAGCCTCCCCAGCTTCTCCTTTACCCATATCCAGATAGCAGATGTTCTGAAAGAGCTGGAAAACCTGGACCCATACAAATCAGCTGGGCTTGACAATCTGGGCCCCCTATTTCTGAAACTGTCCGCTGCCATTGTCGCACCCCCTATTACCAGCCTGTTCAACCTCTCCTTCGTATCATCTGAGATCCCCAAGGATTGGAAAGCTGCCGCTGTCATCCCCCTCTTCAAAGGGGGAGACACCCTGGACCCAAACTGTTACAGACCTATATCCATCCTGCCCTGCCTAGCTAAGGTCTTCGAAAGCCAAGTCAACAAACAGATCACTGACCATCTCGAATCCCACCGTACCTTCTCCGCTGTGCAATCCGGTTTCCGAGCCGGTCACGGGTGCACCTCAGCCACGCTCAAGGTACTAAACGATATCATAACCGCCATTGATAAAAGACATTACTGTGCAGCCGTCTTCATCGACCTGGCCAAGGCTTTCGACTCTGTCAATCACCATATTCTTATCGGTAGACTCAATAGCCTCGGTTTTTCTAATGACTGCCTTGCCTGGTTCACCAACTACTTTGCAGACAGAGTTCAGTGTGTCAAATCGGAGGGCATGTTGTCCGGTCATCTGGCAGTCTCTATGGGGTACCACAGGGTTCAATTCTCGGGCCGACTCTTTTCTCTGTATACATCAATGATGTTGCTCTTGCTGCGGGCGATTCCCTGATCCACCTCTACGCAGACGACACCATTCTGTATACTTCCGGCCCTTCCCTGGACACTGTGCTATCTAACCTCCAAACGAGCTTCAATGCCATACAACACTCCTTCCGTGGCCTCCAACTGCTCTTAAACGCTAGTAAAACCAAATGCATGCTTTTCAACCGTTCGCTGCCTGCACCCGCACGCCCGACTAGCATCACCACCCTGGACGGTTCCGACCTAGAATATGTGGACATCTATAAGTACCTAGGTGTCTGGCTAGACTGCAAACTCTCCTTCCAGACTCATATCAAACATCTCCAATCCAAAATCAAATCTAGAGTCGGCTTTCTATTCCGGAACAAAGCCTCCTTCACTCACGCCGCCAAACTTACCCTAGTAAAACTGACTATCCTACCGATCCTCGACTTCGGCGATGTCATCTACAAAATAGCTTCCAATACTCTACTCAGCAAACTGGATGCAGTTTATCACAGTGCCATCCGTTTTGTTACTAAAGCACCTTATACGACCCACCACTGCGACCTGTATGCCCTAGTCGGCTGGCCCTCGCTACATGTTCGTCGTCAGACCCACTGGCTCCAGGTCATCTACAAGGCTATGCTAGGCAAAGTGCCGCATTATCTCAGTTCACTGGTCACGATGGCTACACCCACCAGTAGCACGCGCTCCAGCAGGTGTATCTCACTGATCATCCCTAAAGCCAAAACCTCATTTGGACGCCTTTCCTTCCAGTTCTCTGCTGCCTGCGACTGGAACGAATTGCAAAAATCTCTGAAGTTGGAGACTTTTATCTCCCTCAACAACTTTAAAAATCTGCTATCCGAGCAGCTAACCGATCGCTGCAGCTGTACATAGTCCATCTGTAAACTACCCACCCAATTTACCTACCTCACCCCCATACTGCTTTTATTTATTTACTTTTCTGCTCTTTTGCACACCAGTATCTCTTCTTGCACATGATCATCTGATGATTTATCACTCTAGTGTTAATCTGCTAAATTGTAATTATTCGATTTATTGCCTACCTCATGCCTTTTGCACACAATGTATATAGATTCTCTTTTTTCTACCATGTTATTGACTTGTCTATTGTTTACTCCATGTGTAACTCTGTGTTGTTGTCTGTTCACACTGCTATGCGTTATCTTGGCCAGGTCGCAGTTGCAAATGAGAACTTGTTCTCAACTAGCCTAACTGGTTAAATAAAGGTGAAATAAAAAAAATAAAAATATAAAAATATAGCCTCCTCACATTGACTCTGTACTTGTACCCCCTGTATATAACCTCCTCACATTGACTCTGTACTTGTACCCCCTGTATATAGCCTCCTCACATTGACTAGGTACCAGTACCCCCTGTCTATAGCCTCCTCACATTGACTCTGTACTTGTACCCCCTGTATATAGCCTCCTCACATTGACTCTGTACTTGTACCCCCTGTATATAGCCTCCTCACATTGACTCTGTACTTGTACCCCCTGTATATAGCCTCCTCACATTTACTCTGTACCAGTACCCCCTGTAAATAGCCTACTCACATTGACTCTGTACTTGTACCCCCTGTATATAGCCTCCTCACGTTGACTCTGTACCGGTACCCCCTGTATATAGCCTCCTCACATTGACTCTGTACCCCCTGTATATAGCCTCCTCACATTGACTCTGTACTTGTACTCCCTGTATATAGCCTCCTCACATTGACTCTGTACCCCCTGTATATAGCCTCCTCACATTGACTCTGTACTTGTACCCCCTGTATATAGCCTCCTCACATTGACACTGAACCGGTACCCCCTGTATATAGCCTCCTCACATTGACTCTGTACCTGTACCCCCTGTATATAGCCTCCTCACATTGACTCTGTACCAGTACCCCCTGTATATAGCCTCCCCACATTGACTCTGTACTTGTACCCCCTGTATATAGCCTCCTTACATTGACTCTGTACCAGTACCCCCTGTATATAGCCTCCTCACATTGACTCTGTACTTGTACCCCCTGTAAATAGCCTCCTCACATTGACTCTGTACCAGTACCCCCTGTATATAGCCTCCCCACATTGACTCTGTACTTGTACCCCCTGTATATAGCCTCCTTACATTGACTCTGTACCAGTACCCCCTGTATATAGCCTCCTCACATTGACTCTGTACTTGTACCCCCTGTAAATAGCCTCCTCACATTGACTCTGTACCAGTACCCCCTGTATATAGCCTCCTCACATTGACTCTGTACTTGTACCCCCTGTAAATAGCCTCCTCACATTGACTCTGTACCAGTACCCCCTGTATATAGCCTCCTCACATTGTACTTGTACCCCCTGTATATAGCCTCCTCACATTGACTCTGTACCAGTACCCCCTGTATATAGCCTCCTCACATTGTACTTGTACCCCCTGTATATAGCCTCCTCACATTGACTCTGTACCAGTACCCCCTGTATATAGCCTCCTCACATTGACTCTGTACCGGTACCCCTGTATATAGCCTCCTCACATTGACTCTGTACTTGTACCCCCTGTATATAGCCTCCTCACATTGCCTCTGTACCAGTACCCCTGTATATAGCCTCCTCACATTGACTCTGTACCGGTACCCCCTGTATATAGCCTCCTCACATTGCCTCTGTACCAGTACCCCCTGTATATAGCCTCCTCACATTGACTCTGTACCAGTACCCCCTGTATATAGCCTCCTCACATTGACTCTGTACTTGTACCCCCTGTATATAGCATCCTCACATTGACTCTGTACTTGTACCCCCTGTATATAGCCTCCTCACATTGCCTCTGTACAAGTACCCCCTGTATATAGCCTCCTCACATTGACTCTGTACTTGTACCCCCTGTATATAGCCTCCTCACATTGCCTCTGTACTTGTACTCCCTGTATATAGCCTCCTCACATTGACTCTGTACTTGTACCCCCTGTATATAGCCTCCTCACATTGACTCTGTACTTGTACCCCCTGTATATAGCCTCCTCACATTGCCTCTGTACCAGTACTCCCTGTATATAGCCTCCTCACATTGACTCTGTACTTGTACCCCCTGTATATAGCCTCCACATTGACTCTGTACTTGTACCCCCTGTATATAGCCTCCACATTGACTCTGTACCGCCTGTATATAGCCTCCTCACATTGACTCTGTACTTGTACTCCCTGTATATAGCCTCCTCACATTGACTCTGTACCCCCTGTATATAGCCTCCTCACATTGACTCTGTACTTGTACCCCCTGTATATAGCCTCCTCACATTGACACTGAACCGGTACCCCCTGTATATAGCCTCCTCACATTGCCTCTGTACCAGTACCCCCTGTAAATAGCCTACTCACATTGACTCTGTACTTGTACCCCCTGTATATAGCCTCCTCACATTGCCTCTGTACCAGTACTCCCTGTATATAGCCTCCTCACATTGACTCTGTACTTGTACCCCCTGTATATAGCCTCCACATTGACTCTGTACTTGTACCCCCTGTATATAGCCTCCACATTGACTCTGTACCCCCTGTATATAGCCTCCTCACATTGACTCTGTACTTGTACTCCCTGTATATAGCCTCCTCACATTGACTCTGTACCCCCTGTATATAGCCTCCTCACATTGACTCTGTACTTGTACCCCCTGTATATAGCCTCCTCACATTGACACTGAACCGGTACCCCCTGTATATAGCCTCCTCACATTGCCTCTGTACCAGTACCCCCTGTAAATAGCCTACTCACATTGACTCTGTACTTGTACCCCCTGTATATAGCCTCCTCACATTGACTCTGTACTTGTACCCCCTGTATATAGCCTCCTCACATTGCCTCTGTACCAGTACTCCCTGTATATAGCCTCCTCACATTGACTCTGTACTTGTACCCCCTGTATATAGCCTCCACATTGACTCTGTACTTGTACCCCCTGTATATAGCCTCCTCACATTGACTCTGTACCCCCTGTATATAGCCTCCTCACATTGACTCTGTACTTGTACTCCCTGTATATAGCCTCCTCACATTGACTCTGTACCCCCTGTATATAGCCTCCTCACATTGACTCTGTACTTGTACCCCCTGTATATAGCCTCCTCACATTGACACTGAACCGGTACCCCCTGTATATAGCCTCCTCACATTGCCTCTGTACCAGTACCCCCTGTAAATAGCCTACTCACATTGACTCTGTACTTGTACCCCCTGTATATAGCCTCCTCACATTGACTCTGTACTTGTACCCCCTGTATATAGCCTCCTCACATTGACTCTGTACCTGTACCCCCTGTATATAGCCTCCTCACATTGACTCTGTACCAGTACTCCCTGTATATATTCTCCTCACATTGACTCTGTACCAGTACCCCCTGTATATAGCCTCCCCACATTGACTCTGTACTTGTACCCCCTGTATATAGCCTCCTTACATTGACTCTATACCAGTACCCCCTGTATATAGCCTCCCCACATTGACTCTGTACTTGTACCCCCTGTATATAGCCTCCTTACATTGACTCTGTACCAGTACCCCCTGTATATAGCCTCCTCACATTGACTCTGTACTTGTACCCCCTGTAAATAGCCTCCTCACATTGACTCTGTACTTGTACCCCCTGTATATAGCCTCCTCACATTGACTCTGTACTTGTACCCCCTGTAAATAGCCTCCTCACATTGACTCTGTACCAGTACCCCCTGTATATAGCCTCCTCACATTGTACTTGTACCCCCTGTATATAGCCTCCTCACATTGACTCTGTACCAGTACCCCCTGTATATAGCCTCCTCACATTGTACTTGTACCCCCTGTATATAGCCTCCTCACATTGACTCTGTACCAGTACCCCCTGTATATAGCCTCCTCACATTGACTCTGTACCGGTACCCCTGTATATAGCCTCCTCACATTGACTCTGTACTTGTACCCCCTGTATATAGCCTCCTCACATTGCCTCTGTACCAGTACCCCTGTATATAGCCTCCTCACATTGACTCTGTACCGGTACCCCCTGTATATAGCCTCCTCACATTGCCTCTGTACCAGTACCCCCTGTATATAGCCTCCTCACATTGACTCTGTACTTGTACCCCCTGTATATAGCATCCTCACATTGACTCTGTACTTGTACCCCCTGTATATAGCCTCCTCACATTGCCTCTGTACCAGTACCCCCTGTATATAGCCTCCTCACATTGACTCTGTACTTGTACCCCCTGTATATAGCCTCCTCACATTGCCTCTGTACTTGTACTCCCTGTATATAGCCTCCTCACATTGACTCTGTACTTGTACCCCCTGTATATAGCCTCCTCACATTGACTCTGTACTTGTACCCCCTGTATATAGCCTCCTCACATTGCCTCTGTACCAGTACTCCCTGTATATAGCCTCCTCACATTGACTCTGTACTTGTACCCCCTGTATATAGCCTCCACATTGACTCTGTACTTGTACCCCCTAAATATATCCTCCACATTGACTCTGTACTTGTACCCCCTGTATATAGCCTCCTCACATTGACTCTGTACCAGTACCCCCTGTATATAGCCTCCACATTGACTCTGTACTTGTACCCCCTGTATATAGCCTCCACATTGACACTGTACTTGTACCCCCTGTATATAGCCTCCTCACATTGACACTGTACCAGTACCCCCTGTATATAGCCTCCACATTGACTCTGTACCAGTACTCCCTGTATATAGCCTCCACATTGACTCTGTACCAGTACCCCCTGTATATAGCCTCCTCACATTGCCTCTGTACCGGTACCCCCTGTATATAGCCTCCTCACATTGACTCTGTACTTGTACTCCCTGTACAATATCATATTACACAAGGACCTTAAGGTATAGAAACACAGTTATCGTTCAAACAGGCAGAGTATTTAATTGTCTTAAAATACAGTTCAATTTCTTTTTGCAAGGTAATAAAATGTGGTGTTTTGTTTGTAAATTTACATTTGTGAATATGAAATTTGGTCAAAAGAATAATGAAATGAATTACATTAAATTGTTTCAACTTATTTCTATCGTAGGTAAAGAATCCAAGACCAACATGACATGAGGTATAGATACAACATCCTGTTGAAACAAGGTTCCTATAGATCTATTGTTGTTGAATGGACCAAAAGAGAAACAAATCTTTCCTACTGATGAGTCAACAGGGGTAATCGTAGGTATGTTCTGAGGGTCTTGACACGTTCCTGAATAATAAAGCAACACCTGAGGGAATGGCATCTAAAACGATTGTAACCTGTTTAGGTGTTACAGGGACCTTGTGAAGTGATCAGACTTCCTTATAACTGAGTAAAAGACCCTCTGCATTCACCAGTTGTCTCACCAATAGGATATTATTTAGGAACCAATATTCTAAAAACAAAGAAGTATTTTCATACAACATGTCCCTATTATTTCATATATAATATATATAATATACATATATAAAATTATGCTTATAAAAAAATAAAAAAAATAAAAATAATAATAATAATAATAAAATTAAGGTCCGTAACAGGAAAAGCTGCCGATGAAAACCTGAGTTTCACAGGAACTCGTAGTACAGAGTAGATCCATATGAAGTTCGAACATATTGCATTGTAGGTAGTTTGGGAGATATCCGGAAATAAGTGAATAAATATGTAATAACGGATAAGCATAACTGTTTGTAAAAACTCAATCTTCCTAACCTTCAACGTGTTGTCAGAAAATAAAATATGCATTTTACTCAACTGCGTTTACCCACTCCAGTCAGCAAAAAGCAATGTGGGGCTTTAAGGTAATGCTGCTAGTGTGACGTATAAACTAGTGGACGGAACGCTTCTTTCATCAGCAACAATAGTCAGCCAGACACCTCTGTAGCTTGCTGGACACAATAGACGAACCAATAAAGCTCTTTAGACGCTTTAGTGTATATTAGCCACTGTGTTTTAAACCCACGTCTGTCGTCTAGTTAGTTATCCGATTTAATTTCATATTTACGCTGTTATTAGTCAGCTAGAGGGCTGATTAAGTTAGGATTAGCCTAGCTAGCTAACATCTCCGACCATGAGTTCACTAAGCTACTCTCCTCCTGATAAAGAAGAGTTCTGCTGGACGGAGAAAGAGGTTCTCGTGAAAGAGGAAGAGGAAGAGGAGGCTGTTACAATACAAGTAGAGGGTGAGGCTGTTACCGTGAAAGAAGAAGAGAAAGACGTTACAGTGAAAGAAGAGGAAGACGCGTTCAGAGTGAAAGAAGAGGAGGAAGAGAAAGAGGAGGATACAGTTTTTGGAGTGAAAGAGGAGGAAGGGGAGATGACTGTTACGTTGAAAAAGGAGGAGGAGGAGGAAGAAGAGGGGGAAACTGGATATCTGGGCCCCGTTTCCCAAAGTTATCTTAAGGCATCCAATGGTTCTAACGATGAAGTTAGCTGTGAGATGCTTTTGGGAAACCGGACCCTGATTAACACTAGTAAGTACTGTCTTAAAAACAGAAGCATATACTCTGCAGTTGTTGAACTGATGTTTGGTGTTAAAGGGAAATCTGAAGTTGCTTTTAAATGATTTATAAATAGCCATTGATTCTTGAAGATTTTAAACTGTGTGGTTCCAGCCCTGAATGCTGATTGGCTGACAGCCATGGTATATCAGACCGTATACCACGGGTATGACAAAACATTTTATTTTTACTGTTCTAATGACGTTGGTAACCAGTTTATAATAGCAATAAGGCATGTCAAGGGTTTGTGGTATATGTAAACCAACACTGTATAGCCTCAAAACGTGGTTTAAACTAGAATGTTGATATCGTGGATGGAATTTGAGAGTAGTTACATTTCTCCATCCATCATCTTATTACCAAAACAGTAGCGGAATGACATCTTTGTTATGGTTTGAACTGCAGATTGGTTGGTTGGTTGGTTGGTTGGTTGATTGTGGCTTTTTTTTTTTTTTTACTTCTACAGGATCAGTGTCCCGAAATCTGGACAGTTGCTGCTCTGAAGGTAAATAATGTACTTCTATTCTGTAATCTTGCTCTGATTTGTCATCCTGAGGATCTCAGAGATAAAATGTAGATCAAATTGTTTGATAAAATCCGTTTTTATATCCTAACACGATCCGTTTTTGTATACAGTGTTTTGCATGAATTCCAGACTCTTTCAACTTGCAATAAAACAATATATGAAATCTAATCGGCAAAACGTAGTTTAACCCGGTCAAGTTTGGTTTCTGTGCAATACCCAGACACTCTAGAAGGCAACCAAACTTGTTTCATCATTCTACATTATGTATTGGCTACGCAACACGTCAATTATACCATGAAGGTCAGCCATCATTACGCACCAATGATACGAGCTGTGTTCACTTGATTGACAGTGTCCTGGTCCAATGACCACCTATCGTTTTGAAACCTAGCTAGATAGCCAATGAGCTGGGCTTTCCAGCAGTATGTGAACGCCGTTTGTAGGACAAACAGCCATCATGCTGGAGCTGTGTGCAACAGAGTTCATTCTCTGGTTAAAGTAAACAGGACGCACGGTAGTTTACCTTACGCAGTGGTTCGTTCTATATATTCCAAGAATATTCCTGAATTTAAACAGTTTTGTAAAGAGGAACGGTCCAAAATTCCTCCTGACCGTTGTGCAGGTCTGATCCACAACTACAGAAAATGTTTGGTTGAGGTTATTGCTGCCAAAGGAGGCTCAACCAGTTATTAAATCCAAGAGTTCACATACTTTTCCCACCCTGCACTGTGAATGTTTACACTTTCTGTTCAATAAAGACATGGACACTTATAATTGTTTGTTTGTTATTAGTTTAAGCAGACTGTGTTTGTCTATTATTGTGACTTAGATGAAGATCAGATCAATTGTTTGACCAATTTAAGCAGAAATCCTGGTAATTCCAAAGGAATACAAAACACACTTTTTCTCGCCACTGGATGTATATATATATATATCACACACTACCGTATATATATATATATATATATATATATATCACACACTACCGTATATATATATATATATATCACACACTACCGTATATATACACTGCTCAAAAAAATAAAGGGAACACTTAAACAACACAATGTAACTCCAAGTCAATCACACTTCAATGAAATCAAACTGTCCACTTAGGAAGCAACACTGATTGACAATAAATTTCACATGCTGTTGTGCAAATGGAATAAACAAAAGGTGGAAATTATAGGCAATTAGCAAGACACCCTCAATAAAGGAGTGATTCTGCAGGTGGTGACCACAGACCACTTCTCAGTTCCTGCACATTTGTGGCCTGCTGGAGGTCATTTTGCAGGGCGCTGGCAGTGCACCTCCTTGCACAAAGGCGGAGGTAGCGGTCCTGCTGCTGGGTTGTTGCCCTCCTACGGCCTCCTCCACGTCTCCTGATGTACTGGCCTGTCTCCTGGTAGCGCCTCCATGCTCTGGACACTACGCTGACAGACACAGCAAACCTTTTTACCACAGCTCGCATTGATTTGCCATCCTGGATGAACTGCACTACCTGAGCCACTTGTGTGGGTTGTAGACTCCGTCTCATGCTACCACTAGAGTGAGAGCACCGCCAGCATTCAAAAGTGACCAAAACATCAGCCAGGAAGCATAGGAACTGAGAAGTGGTCTGTGGTCACCACCTGCAGAATCACTCCTTTTTTTGGGGGTGTCTTGCTAATTGCCTATAATTTCCACCTTTTGTCTATTCCATTTGCACAACAGCATGTGCAATTTATTGTCAATCAGTGTTGCTTCCTAAGTGGACAGTTTGATTTCACAGAAGTGTGATTGACTTGGAGTTACATTGTGTTGTTTAAGTGTTCCCTTTATTTTTTTGAGCAGTGTATATATATATCACACACTACCGTATATATATATATATATATCACACACTACCGTATATATATATATATCACACACTACCATATATATACAGTGGGGAGAACAAGTATTTGATACACTGCCGATTTTGCAGGTTTTCCTACTTACAAAGCATGTAGAGGTCTGTAATTTTTATCATAGGTACACTTCAACTGTGAGAGACAGAATCTAAAACAAAAATCCAGAAAATCACATTGTATAATTTTTAAGTTATTAATTAGCATTTTATTGCATGACATAAGTATTTGATCACCTACCAACCAGTAAGAATTCCGGCTCTCACAGACCTGTTAGTTTTTCTTTTAGAAGCCCTCCTGTTCTCCACTCATTACCTGTATTAACTGCACCTGTTTGAACTCGTTACCTGTATAAAAGACACCTGTCCACACACTCAATCAAACAGACTCCAACCTCTCCACAATGGCCAAGACCAGAGAGCTGTGTAAGGACATCAGGGATAAAATTGTAGACCTGCACAAGGCTGGGATGGGCTACAGGACAATAGGCAAGCAGCTTGGTGAGAAGGCAACAACTGTTGGCGCAATTATTAGAAAATGGAAGAAGTTCAAGATGACGGTCAATCACCCTCGGTCTGGGGCTCCATGGAAGATCTCACCACGTGGGGCATAAATGATCATGAGGAAGGTGAGGGATCAGCCCAGAACTACACGGCAGGACCTGGTCAATGACCTGAAGAGAGCTGGGACCACAGTCTCAAAGAAAACCATTAGTAACACACTACGCCGTCATGGATTAAAATCCTGCAGCGCACGCAAGGTCCCCCTGCTCAAGCCAGCGCATGACCAGGCCCGTCTGAAGTTTGCCAATGACCATCTGGATGATCCAGAGGAGGAATGGGAGAAGGTCATGTGGTCTGATGAGACAAAAATAGAGCTTTTTGGTCTAAACTCCACTCGCCGTGTTTGGAGGAAGAAGAAGGATGAGTACAACCCCAAGAACACCATCCCAACCGTGAAGCATGGAGGTAGAAACATCATTCTTTGGGGATGCTTTTCTGCAAAGGGGACAGGACGACTGCACCGTATTGAGGGGAGGATGGATGGGGCCATGTATCGCGAGATCTTGGCCAACAACCTCCTTCCCTCAGTAAGAGCATTGAAGATGGGTCGTGGCTGGGTCTTCCAGCATGACAACGACCCGAAACACACAGCCAGGGCAACTAAGGAGTGGCTCCGTAAGAAGCATCTCAAGGTCCTGGAGTGGCCTAGCCAGTCTCCAGACCTGAACCCAATAGAGAATCTTTGGAGGGAGCTGAAAGTCCGTATTGCCCAGTGACAGCCCAGAAACCTGAAGGATCTGGAGAAGGTCTGTAGGGAGGAGTGGGCCAAAATCCCTGCTGCAGTGTGTGCAAACCTGGTCAAGAACTACAGGAAACGTATGATCTCTGTAATTGCAAACAAAGGTTTCTGTACCAAATATTAAAAGTTCTGCTTTTCGGATGTATCAAATACTTATGTCATGCAATAAAATGCAAATGAATTACTTAAAAATCATACAATGTGATTTTCTGGATTTTTGTTTTAGATTCCGTCTCTCACAGTTGAAGTGTACCGATGATAAAAATTACAGACCTCTACATGCTTTTTGAAGAGGGGGATAACCGCAGCTGCTTTCCAATCTTTGGGGATCTCAGACGACACGAAAGAGAGGTTGAAGAGGCTAGTAATAGGGGTGGCAACAATTTCAGCAGATAGTTTTAGAAAGAAAGGGTCCAGATTATCTAGCCCGGCTGATTTGTAAGGGTCCAGATTTTGCAGCTCATTTAGAACATCAGCTGACTGTATTTGGGAGAAAGAGAAATGGGGAAGGCTTGGGCGAGTAGCAGAGGGGAGGGCAGTGCTGTTGTCCGGGGTAGGGGTAGCCAGGTGGAAAGCATGGCCAGCCGTAGAAAAATGCTTATTGAAATTCTCAATTATAGTGGATTTGTCGGTGGTGACAGTGTTTCCTATCTTCAGAGCGGTTGGAAGCTGGGAGGAGGTGTTCTTATTCTCCATGGACTTTACGGTGTCCCAGAACTTTTTTGAATTTGTGTTGCAGGAAGCAAATTTCTGCTTGAAAAAGCTAGCCTTGGCTGTTCTAACTGCCTGTGTATATTGGTTTCTGGCTTCCCTGAAAAGTTGCATATCACGGGGGCTGTTCGATGCTAATGCAGAACGCCATAGGATGTTTTTCTGTTGGTTAAGGGCAGTCAGGTCAGGAGAGAACCAAGGGCTATATCTGTTCCTGGTTCTAAATTTCTATATATATATATATATATCACACACTACCGTATATATATATATATCACACACTACCATATATATATATCACACACTACCGTATATATATATATATATATATATATATCACACACTACCGTATATATATATATATATATCACACACTACCGGTCAAAAGTTTTAGACCATATCAGAACTGTTAGGACGCTACAGACGTCTACGTGAGAAGACAGATTTTCGGGACAAACAGGTGAAGTTATGGGTTCTACAGTAGGTCTATGTTACTGTTATGGGTTCTACAGTAGGTCTATGTTGTTGTTATGGGTCCTACAGTAGGTCTGTGTTGTTGTTAGGTGAAGTTATGGGTTCTACAGTAGGTCTATGTTATTGTTATGGGTCCTACAGTAGGTCTATGTTGTTGTTAGGTGAAGTTTTGGGTCCTACAGTAGGTCTATGTTGTTGTTAGGTGAAGTTATGGGTTCTACAGTAGGTCTATGTTGTTGTTAGGTGAAGTTATGGGTTCTACAGTAGGTCTATGTTGTTGTTAGGTGAAGTTATGGGTCCTACAGTAGGTCTATGTTGTTGTTAGGTGAAGTTATGGGTCCTACAGTAGGTCTATGTTGTTAGGTGAAGTTATGGGTCCTACAGTAGGTCTATGTTGTTAGGTGAAGTTATGGGTTCTACAGTAGGTCTATGTTGTTGTTAGGTGAAGTTATGGGTCCTACAGTGGGTCTGTGTTGTTGTTAGGTGAAGTTATGGGTCCTACAGTAAGTCTATGTTGTTGTTATGGGTCCTACAGTAGGTATATGGTATTGGTATAACTAGTGGTTTCTGCATTAGCATGGAGGAGTTTCTGCAACCAAATTGCATGTGCATCTCCCTCTTGTTGTTTGCAAACACAGAAAGGGCCGTATATTGGAAACCGAAATTCATCTGGCACAATGCTTAGGGTTTCAGGAACTCTAATAACTCATCTGGCACAATGCCTAGGGTTTCAGGAACTTTAATAACTTATTTCTAACCTAGAATCATACACTATACTACTAATGTGAAAAAAATAAGACTAAATATGACTGTTGTTGATCACTGACTGTCATGTTAACCTGATGAGGACAGAGGGCGCTGTTTTCACTTTGGGGGAAAATCGTGCCCAATTTAAACGGCCTCGTACTCAATTCTTGCTCGTACAATATGCATATTATTATTACTATTGGATAGAAAACACTCTCTAGTTTCTAGAACCGTTTGAATTTTGTCTGTGGGTAAAACAGAACTCATTTAGCAGCACACTTTCTGACCAGGAAGTGGAAAGTCTGAAATCGATGTTCTGTTCAAGGACCTGCCTATAAATGGGCATGATACGTATGACTATACGTGCACGTCATACACCTTCCCCTAGATGTCAAGAGGAAGTGAGAGAAGAAATGAGTTGATTATCTCGGTCTGAGATGGAATGAATCCTCTTGGAACGACGTGTCCGCCATTTTCTGTTTTCTGCAAGGCGCGTGGAGGGACCTGTTATTGCCTTCTGAAAAACTGTCGTTATAGGCGAATACTATCTCCGGCTTTGATTTTATTTGATACATGTCACAATATCATCGTAAAGTATGTTTTTTCAATATAGTTTTATTAGATTATTGAAATTTATTCGGGACGTTAGGCGTGTTGCGTTGTTTGACTTTGTTCACGAAGGAGAGCTTAGCACCACTTGGCCAGTGTGCTTGCTAATTCAAGAGGGAAAGAGGTCGTTCTGAATCCAAACAAAGACGGTTCTGGACAAAGGACCCCTTGTACAACATTCTGATGGAAGATCAGCAAAGGTAGGAACCATTTTGGGATGCTATTTCATATATCTGTCGAACTGTGTACTAGTAGCTTTGCGCTCAGGTTTTGGGCATTCCCTTACCATAACTAAGTCTTATGTCGTAATGAAGATATTTTTAGAATTCTAACACTGCGATTGCATTAAGAACTAATGGATCTATCGTTTCCTATACAACATGTATTTTTTTGTAATGTTTATGAATAGCTATTTGGTCAGAATAGGTGAGAGTCTAATAGAAATATCCGCACATTCTGGGAAAAAGATGCTACGTTAGCACATTGTATAACCACTGATTTCAGCTCTAAATATGCACATTTTCGAACAAAACATAAGTGTATGTATAACCTGATGTTATAGGACTGTCATCTGAGGAAGGTTTATGAAGGTTAGTGAAATTTGATATCTTTTGCTGGTTTATTCGCTAACGCTAACGTGCCTATTGCTATCGCTAACGTGCCTTGATGAATGAATGCGGTAGTGTGGTAGGCTATTGTAGTAAGCTAATATAATGCTATATTGTGTTTTAGCTGTAAAACACTTAAAACATTGGAAATATTGGCTGGATTCACAAGATGTTTGTCTTTAATTTGCTGTACACCATCGATTTTTCAGAAATGTTTTATGATGAGTATTTAGGTAATTCACGTTGGTCTCTATAATTACTCTGGCTGCTTCGGTGCTATTTATGACGGTAGCTGTGATGGTAGCTGCAATGTAAAACTGATTTATACCTCAAATATGCACATTTTTCGAACAAAACATTGATTTATTGTGTAACATGTTATAGGACTGTCATCTGATGAAGTTGTTTCTAGGTTAGTTTGGTTGGGTCTTGGTTAGTTATGTTGCTTTTGTGCATGCTACCTGTGCTGTGAAAAATGTCTGTCTTTTTTTTGTATTTGGTGGTGAGCTAACATAAATATACGTGGTGTTTTCGCTGTAAAACATTTTAAAAATCGGACATGTTGGCTGGATTCACAAGATGTGTATCTTTCATTTGCTGTATTGGACTTGTTAATGTGTGAAAGTTAAATATTTCAAAAAATTATTTTTTGAATTTCGCGCTCTGGCTTTTCAGTGGAATGTGGGAGGAGTTCCGCTAGCGGAACCCCAGAGTCAGACAGGTTAAGACAATTGTCAAATAAGTTTGTAAAAGTATTTAAACATTCATTACAGATGTAAATTGTTGTACAGCATCATGGGCATCACCTTTCAGCTAAAATAAACAGTGGATTTCTGCTGTTGTGGGTCTTTAACCATCTGTCTGACTTTGTTGTTCACACAGGAGAGAGACGGGACTATCGTGGATCCTCTGGGGAGCCTCAACAACATCATGAAGCTGCTGAGGCAGGGAAGAGTCTCTCCAGATCAGAACGTCTCAAAAAACACCGGCAGGGTCTCACAGGGAAGAAATCTCACCGCTGCTCTGACTGTGGGAAGAGTTACTCAAGATCAGATTCACTACAACTTCACCTGAGAATTCACACAGGAGAGAATTCTCACTGCTGCTCTGACTGTGGGAAGAGATTCACCTCTTCAGCAGGCCTTAAAAAACATTTGAGAATACACACCGCAGAGAAACCCTATAGCTGTGATCAATGTGGGAAGAGTTTTTCTCGTACAAGTAATCTGAAAGCACACCAGAGAACACACACCGCAGAGAAACCCTATAGTTGTGATCAATGTGGGAAGAGTTTTTCTCGTACAAGTAATCTGAAAGCACACCAGAGAACACACACCGCAGAGAAACCCTATAGCTGTGATCAATGTGGGAAGAGTTTTTCTTCGTCTAGCCATCTGACTTCACACCAGAGAATACACACAGGAGAGAAACCTCATCACTGCTTTGACTGTGGAAAGAGTTACTCAACATCAGATTCACTGAAAGTGCACCAGAGAATACAAACTAGAGAGAAATCTTACAGCTGTTATCAGTGTGGGAAGAATTTTACAACATCTGGCCATCTGACCATACACCAGAGAATACACACAGGAGAGAAGCCTTATAGCTGTGATCACTGTGGGAAGAGTTTTAATACATCTAGCAAGCTGACTATACACCAGAGAACACACACAGGGGAGAGACCTTACCACTGCTCTGACTGTGGAAAGAGTTTTGTTGTCTCAGGACATTTAATATCACACAAGAGAACACACACAGGAGAGAAGCCTTATAGCTGTAATCAATGTGGGAAGAATTTTTCTCGCTCAGGCAACCTGATAACACACCTGAGAATACACACTGGAGAGAAACCTCATTGCTGCTCTGACTGTGGGAAAAGATTCATCTTTTTAGCAGATCTTAAAACACATCAGAGAATCCATACAGGAGAAAAACCTTACCACTGCTCTGACTGTGGAAAGAGTTTTGTTTCATCAAGACAGTTAAAAGCACACCAGAGAACACACACAGGAGAGAAGCCTTATAGCTGTGATCAATGTGGGAAAAGTTTTGTTACATCTAGCAGCCTGAAAACACACCAGAGAACACACACAGGAGAGAAGCCTTATAGCTGTGATCAATGTGGGAAGAGTTTTGTTACATATGGCAGCCTGAAAACACACCAGAGAACACACACAGGAGAGAAGCCTTATAGCTGTGATCAATGTGGGAAGAGTTTTGTTGCATATGGCAGCCTGAAAAAACACCAGAGAACACACACAGGAGAGAAACCTCATAGCTGTGATCAATGTGACAAGAGATACTCTGATAAAAGGTGTCTGATCAAACATCAGAAAATGCATACATGAAGAAGTTGTTTCATGATATCAATGAAATGATGTCACAATGTAGAATGTTTTAACATTGTAGAAGGAGTATTTTAATGATGTCACAATGTAGAATGTTTTAACATTGTAGTAGGAGTATTTTAATGATGTCACAATGTAGAATGTTTTAACATTGTAGTAGGGAGTATTTTAATGATGTCACAATGTAGAATGTTTTAACATTGTAGAAGGAGTATTTTAATGATGTCACAATGTAGAATGTTTTAACATTGTAGAATGAGTATTTTAATGATGTTCTACCTTATCTTTTGCCCTGTTCAATTGATTGCAGTATGATATGGATATTAGCCTCAGGGGAAAATCCAGGCTCTGAATTGAAAGAGTATTATTTAACAAAAAGTGACTAACAAAAAAAGAGCTGTGTTACACTTACTGTGTTGGTGACCCACTTTAATCAAAATGCAGCACTTCAAAATGTAGCTAGCTGTTTTCTACAAGTTGAAAAAGCTGCTTGTTTAAAAAAATACATGTAATATGATAATTGTTGCAGATGTTTGTGTATATACACACATGAAAGCAGTATAATAAATTGGTCTATAATCAATTTTATTAACAATCTGACATCACTCCAGTATTTCTTGACAACATCCAAGTGCTAATTGTCTTTATTCAACTACTGAAGAAGCATGACTCAAATCACCGACTCATATTTCAAACATTCAGCCTGACAAAAGATACATGTTTTATTATTCCATGCCTCACCATTAAGTTAATTATTGCGAAGCGAAGGGGTGTACATTCTGTTTTGATATTTCAGCATATTTACAATTCATGTAAAATTTAGTAAATAAATATTTTTGCCACAAACTGAATTTTTTTGGGTA
The DNA here is from genome assembly GCF_029448725.1 of Salvelinus fontinalis. Lineage (NCBI taxonomy): Eukaryota > Metazoa > Chordata > Actinopteri > Salmoniformes > Salmonidae > Salvelinus > Salvelinus fontinalis. The sequence continues at coordinate 4,880,725 of NC_074704.1, forward strand.
CAATTATGTTGTTTACTAACAATGTAGTAAAACAAGCTTATATTTCTGGTTGGATATTACATTCTATTCTTACTATTTTAATCAATGTAATTTCCTTAGAATGCTCACTAGTCTTTCAGTTTGTTATTCTTTAGTATTTTATCCTCTTATGTTTGTTGTGTAGTAAATATGAAAGTTTTAATTTTCATAGTGTTTATTAGTCTTCCTTGTGAAGCGCATTGTGTTGCATCTATGTCTGAAATGTGCTGTATAAATAAAGCTTGATTTGATTTGAACATATTGCAAAAACAAATGAACCCAATGACCGACCAATCAACAGACCTCTTGCAAAACCAATGAATAAATATGTGCAAAGGCAACAAAACATCTTGGTCCATCTTTAGTGTGAATAACAGTATAAATGCAGTCACTGTTTTGGTCCATCTTTAGTGTGAATAACAGATTAAATGCAGTCACTGTTAAAATTGTGCATGAGATGTAAGTTTAGTATCAATTTTTGTTGAAAATGAAAAATCAATAATACGTCAAAGGATTCAACTATTGAAAACTGAAACAAACAAATGGATCAAACAGATCAATCCCACTTTTCCAGCCTGCTGAAGGTGTGGTGGAGTGGTAAACACCACCCCCGGCTCTACCAGGGGCTTGAGGTGGTCTCCCACAGCTCTGCTGGTGGAGTGGTAAACACCACCCCCGGCTCTACCAGGGGGCTTGAGGTGGTCTCCCACAGCTCTGCTGGTGGAGTGGTAAACACCACCCCCGGCTCTACCAGGGGCTCTAGGTGGTCTCCCACAGCTCTGCTGGTGGAGTGGTAAACACCACCCCCGGCTCTACCGGGGGCTTGAGGTGGTCTCCCACAGCTCTGCTGGTGGAGTGGTAAACACCACCCCCGGCTCTACCGGGGGCTCGAGGTGGTCTCCCACAGTTCTGCTGGTGGAGTGGTAAACACCACCCCCGGCTCTACCGGGGGCTTGAGGTGGTCTCCCACAGTTCTGCTTATGTCATGTTCTGTGGCCTTGCTGTTCTATTTCTTGACTGCCCCTGAAACACAGAAAGAAACACATTTAGTCATATTATACTGAACAAAATATAAAAGACCCAGAAATGTTCCATATGTAGAAAAAAGCTTATTTCTCTAAAATGTTGGGCTCAAATTTGTTTACATCCCTGTTTGTGAGCATTTCTCATTTGCAATGGTAATCAAATCCACCTAACAGTTGTGGTATATCAAGAATCTGATTAAACAGCATTATCATTACACAGGTGTACCTTGTGCTGGGGACAATATAAGGCCACTCTGAAATGTGCAGTTTTGCCACACAACACAATGCCATAGATGTCTCATATTTTGAGGGAGTGTGCAATTGGCATGGGATATCCACCAGAGCTGTTGTCAGAGAATTGAATGTTAATTTCTCTACCATAAGCCGCCTCCAACGTAGTTTTAGAGAATTTGGCAGTACGTCCAATGGTGTCGTTTGGGGTTATGGTATGGGCAGGCATAAGCTACGAAGACAATTGCATTTTATTGATGGCAATTTGAACACCGTGACGAGAACCTGAGTTCTATTGTTGTGACATACATCCTATTGTTGTGACATACGTCCTATTGTTGTGACATACGTCCTATTGTTGTGACATACATCCTATTGTTGTGACATAGATCCTATTGTTGTGACATAGATCCTATTGTTGTGACATACGTCCGCCTCTATCACCTCATGTTTCAGCATGATATCGCACAGCCCCATGTCGCAAGGATCTGTACACAATTCCTGGAAGCTGAACATGTCCCGGTTTTTCCATGGCCTGCAGACTCACCAGACATGTCACCCATTGAGCATGTTTGGGATGTTCTGGATCGACATGTACGACAGCGTGTTCCAGTTCCCGCCAATATCCATCAACTTCGCACAGCCATTGAAAAGCAGTGGGACAATATTCCACAGGCCACAATCAACAGCCTGATCCTTTCACAGCATTTTAAGGCTGCACTGAGACAAGGACTTATCAATGACCCAAGCCCAGTTCTGTTCATCTCTACCATTGTGTAGAGATAATGCTGTGTTGTATTTCCAAGTATCCAAGTATTTAAATCCCTATTACAGTCTAATAATTTATCTGTGGAGCTAAAATCCTCTGGTGACACAGAAATGTAAAGTTGTGTATCGTCTGTGCGTAGCAGTGAAAATCTATGCTGTGCAATCTGATAATGCTACCAATGAGTAACGTACATATATACCTGTCAAAAGAATACCTACTCATTCAAGGGTTTTTATTTATTTACTATTTTCTATATTGTAGAATAACAGTGAGGAAATCAAAGGGCCCCAGGATCAATGGAAGCAAAATAGCCCCCTAACATCAAATATCCAGCATCAATTTACAGCAGGTACGGACGGGGTTCTTTTGTGCTCATGCATTCTCATTTACACTCTAAACCCACCAAGGAGCTCTATGTTAATCTATCACTTAGCAACAGATGTAAAGTTTGTTTTGAATTATCACTCTTTAAAAATCTGAACTAATCAATCAACAAATGCTTTTATTTGTAAAAGTGTTGTTAATATATATCTATAATTTTACTTAATAGACAAAAATTAAACATTCCCCCAACTTCGTTTACTCCCTCCAGTCAGCAGATGGCGATATGTGTCTTTCGGGCGATGTTTCTAGTGTGACGTATAATCTAGTGGACGGAACGCTTCTTCAACAACTGCAGCCACCTCGGTAGCTCGCTAGCCAACAAAGTCGGAACATTCAAGTTCTTTAGACAATTTCCTGGTTTATTTGCCACTATGATTTAAACATACTTATGTGGAAACAACTAGCTACCCCATTTAATTTCATATTGACGTTGTTGTCAGTCAGCTGGCTAGTTTAGCTAACATCCCCGACCATGAGTTTACTAAGCTACTCTCTTCCTGCTAAAGAAGACGTTTGGTGGACGGAGAAAGGACCTCCCGTGAAAGATGAGAAGGAAGAGGAGGCTGTTACCGTTAAAAAAGAAGTTAAGGGCAAGGCTGTTACGGTGAAAGATGAGGAAGACGCGTTCAAATTGAAAGAGGAGGCTGTTTCAGTGAAAGAAAGGGAAGACACGTTCAGAGTGAAATATGTGGCTGTTACAGTGAAAGAAGAAGAATCTTTCAGAGTGAAAGAGGAGGCAGACACGTTCAGAGTGAAAGAGGAGGCTGTTAGAGTGAAAGAAGAGGAGAAAGAGGACGAGGTTACTGTCACAGTGAAAGAAGAGGAAGACGTTTTTGGCGTGAAGGGGATAACTGTCACATTGGAGGAGGATGAAGGAGAACACAAGACTGGAGATCTGAATAACACCAGTAAATACAGTGAGTACTATCTTATAATTATTTACAGGGGCACAAACTCTGCTGATGTTGAACTAATGTGTGATTTTTAAAAGGGCATTCTACACTTGGATATGTTTTTCTGTACTGTAGGAATTGATAAAGACGTCCTCTTATTCCTCTGGGAAGATATGTCATCAGCTAGCTCTCGAGAACTCTAGGCAGCATTCTGCATTCTCCCTACAGATTTCAGCCATTAGTTTGCATGTACTATGTTACGTCTAGTCTATGAGATCAGGCTGTGGTCAATCATTGTCAATCATTGCTGGCGATACGGCTTTTGAAGCAGCGTGAAAGAATCCTTCAAATTAAAAAGATACACTTACTGTAGCAGTTACAGATCCATACAGCTATGGAGCCTCCATCCTACTAAACTGTAGCAGTTACAGATCCATACAGCTATGGAGCCTCCATCCTACTAAACTACACTGTAGCAGTTACAGATCCATACAGCTATGGAGCCTCCATCCTACTACACTGTAGCAGTTACAGATCCATACAGCTATGGAGCCTCCATCCTACTAAACTACACTGTAGCAGTTACAGATCCATACAGCTATGGAGCCTCCATCCTACTAAACTACACTGTAGCAGTTACAGATCCATACAGCTATGGAGCCTCCATCCTACTAAACTACACTGTAGCAGTTACAGATCCATACAGATATAGAGCCTCCATCCTACTAAACTACACTGTAGCAGTTACAGATCCATACAGATATAGAGCCTCCATCCTACTAAACTACACTGTAGCAGTTACAGATCCATACAGCTATAGGAGCCTCCATCCTACTAAACTACACTGTAGCAGTAACAGATCCATACAGCTATGGAGCCTCCATCCTACTAAACTACACTGTAGCAGTTACAGATCCATACAGCTATGGAGCCTCCATCCTACTAAACTACACTGTAGCAGATCCATACAGCTATGGAGCCTCCATCCTACTAAACTACACTGTAGCAGTTACAGATCCATACAGCTATGGAGCCTCCATCCTACTAAACTACACTGTAGCAGTTACAGATCCATACAGATATAGAGCCTCCATCCTACTAAACTACACTGTAGCAGTTACAGATCCATACAGCTATGGAGCCTCCATCCTACTACACTGTAGCAGTTACAGATCCATACAGCTATGGAGCCTCCATCCTACTAAACTACACTGTAGCAGTTACAGATCCATACAGCTATGGAGCCTCCATCCTACTACACTGTAGCAGTTACAGATCCATACAGCTATGGAGCCTCCATCCTACTAAACTACACTGTAGCAGTTACAGATCCATACAGCTATGGAGCCTCCATCCTACTAAACTACACTGTAGCAGTTACAGATCCATACAGCCTCCATCCTACTAAACTACACTGTAGCAGTTACAGATCCATTCAGCCTCCATCCTACTAAACTACACTGTAGCAGTTACAGATCCATACAGCTATGGAGCCTCCATCCTACTAAACTACACTGTAGCAGTTACAGATCCATACAGCTTTGGATCCTCCATCCTACTAAACTAGTCTTCGCTACACCTCCTGAGTTAGACTTAGGCAGGTGGTCGCCTCTTGTCTTCCATTGGGGTTCTGTAAACACTGTAACATGGCCCTGTGGGAACACTAACCCTATAAAGGTGGTATCTTTTTAACATAAAAAAAAAGATACATTTTTCTTGCTGATATGAAAGATAAGGTCCTGATGCTTCCAGAACTCCCAGGGGGGTTTTCCTTGGCTCATCGCGTTCCAGCAACTCCTTGTGGCGGTCCGCCTGCAAGCTGACTTCGGTCATCACGTTGGTGCTTCCAGGTTGATAAGAGAACAGTGTGTTCAGAAGCAGAAGTTTCGGAGAATACTTGTCTAGACCTTCACCTCTCTCAAGCCCGTTGGGGAGTTGCAGCGATGAGACGATTGTAACTACCAATTGGATATCACACTAAAAAAAATCAAGAAATAAAATAACCCCCCCCCCCCCCCCCACAGACTCAATGAGCCGTCCATCCACACGGAGAGCCGTCCATCCACACGGAGAGCCGTCCATCCACACGGAGAGCCGTCCATCCACACGGAGAGCCGTCCATCCACACGGAGAGCCGTCCATCCACACGGAGAGCCGTCCATCCATCCACACGGAGAGCCGTCCATCCACACGGAGAGCCGTCCATCCACACGGAGAGCCGTCCATCCATCCACACGGAGAGCCGTCCATCCACACGGAGAGCCGTCCATCCACACGGAGAGCCGTCCATCCACACGGAGAGCCGTCCATCCACACGGAGAGCCGTCCATCCACACGGAGAGCCGTCCATCCACACGGAGAGCCGTCCATCCACACGGAGAGCCGTCCGTCCACACGGAGAGCCGTCCATCCACACGGAGAGCCGTCCATCCACACGGAGAGCCGTCCATCCATCCACACGGAGAGCCGTCCATCCATCCACACGGAGAGCCGTCCATCCATCCACACGGAGAGCCGTCCATCCACACGGAGAGCCGTCCATCCACACGGAGAGCCGTCCATCCACACGGAGAGCCGTCCATCCATCCACACGGAGAGCCGTCCATCCACACGGAGAGCCGTCCATCCACACGGAGAGCCGTCCATCCACACGGAGAGCCGTCCATCCACACGGAGAGCCGTCCATCCTCACGGAGAGCCGTCCATCCACACAGAGCGCCCGTGCAGACAGCCCGTGGCTCCCAAAACTTAACTTATGTGGAAAAGCTCCAGAAAAAAAACTTCCCCATTGAGAAAAAACAATCCACAATCTAAAGAGAACTTGGCTCAATAAAACAAAATGTTTTCTGAACACTTCTCATTGAATCCTCATAATGCCATAATTTACAGTCTTCTTCTACAAAACATGTACAGTCTTCTCCCATGTCATTGGTAATGGTAACCCAATGGAGACTATATTAGCATGTGTTGTTGTAGCTTCTGGAAGCTTCTCACTAATCATTATTCATCATTCATTCAGGAAGGAGACGCATTCTGTCTCCTAGAGACAATACTTATTTTCCACCATAATTTGCAACTAAATTCATAACAAATCCTACAATGTGATTTTCTGGATTTTTTTTTCTCATTTTGTCTGTCATAGTTGAAGTGGACCTATGATAAAAATTACAGGCCTCTCTCATCTTTTAAAGTGGGAGAACTTGCACAATTGGTGGCTGACTAAATACTTTTTTGCCCCACTGTATTTGGCTAAGGTGTATATGTAAACTTCCGACTTCAACTGTAGATGAATCTGATCACATTTTTAGGTCAAATTCATGCAGAAATACAGAAAACTCTAAAGCAGGTGTCTCCAACCCTGTTTTCCTGGAGCGCTAACCAACTGTAGGGTTTTTCCGCTCCGACCCCCATTTTGAACTAACCTGGTTGATCTTATCAACCAGCTGATTATTAGAATCAGGTGTTCTAGATTAGAGGACGAACACGTTTTACTGCCCTATACCAATCAGGTGTTCTAGATTAGAGGACGAAACTAAGGTAAATAAAAGCCATTTTTCTCAGTTCCACGCTATGAGCAGTTAGTGCCTTTTTGCTTGGTAGGGCAGAATAGGACAGTAGCTCTCCAGGATCAGGTAGTTACTACCTTTTTGCTTGGTAGGGCAGAATAGGACAGTAGCTCTCCAGGAACAGGTAGTTACTACCTTTTTGCTTGGTAGGGCAGTATAGCACAGTAGCTCTCCAGGAACAGGTAGTTACTACCTTTTTGCTTGGTAGGGCAGTATAGGACAGTAGCTCTCCAGGAACAGGTAGTTAGTACCTTTTTGCTTGGTAGGGCAGAATAGGACAGTAGCTCTCCAGGAACAGGTAGTTACTACCTTTTTGCTTGGTAGGGCAGTATAGGACAGTAGCTCTCCAGGAACAGGTAGTTACTACCTTTTTGCTTGGTAGGGCAGAATAGGACAGTAGCTCTCCAGGAATAGGGTTCACTAACTTTCTCTCAGCACTGTAGAAGGTTCTACAGAAAGTCAACACCCTATGTACATTGTATTCGGAAAGTATTCAGACTTCTGGAAGGTTCTCCCATCTCCACAGAGGAACTCTGGAGCTCTGTCAGAGTGACCATCGGGTTCTTGGTCACTTCCCTGACCAATGCCCTTCTCCCCCCGATTGCTCAGTTTGGCCGGGCGACCAGCTCTAGGAAAAGTCTTGGTGGTTCCAAACTTCTTCCATTTAAGAATGATGGATGCCACTGTGTTCTTGGGGAGCTTCAATGCTGCAGACATTTTTTGTACCTTTCCCAGGATCACAATCCTTTGACCTCATGGCTTGGTTTTTGCTCTGACATGCACTGTCAACTGTGGGACCTTATATAGACAGGTGTGTGCCTTTCCAAATCATGTCCAATCAATTGAATTGACCACAGGTGGACTCCAATCAAGTTGTAGAAACATCTCAATGATGATCAATGGAAACATGATGCACCTGAGCTCAATTTCGAGTCTCATGTCAAAGGGTCTGAATACTTATGTAAATAATATCTTTTTAATTTTTATAAATTTGCAGAAAAATGTCTAAAAACCTGTTTTCACTTTGTCATTATGGGGTATTGTGTGCTGATGAGAGGAAAAAAATAATTGAATCAATTTTAGAATAATGTAACGTAACAAAATGTGGGGAAAGGGAAGGGGGTCTGAATACTTTCGAAATGCACTGTGTAAAGAACAGTAAAACTATCTTCCAATAGACTCCTATCACCTGTTCTAATCGCTATCTCTCATTCAGGTCTCTCTGTTTAACTAAATACTACGTTTGTCTTTGGCAGGAGAGAGACCAGACTCTCACTCTGACAGACGGAAGAAGAGTCCTTCAGGGGAATCAGACCCAGAGACGCCCAAACCAGCGAGACAACACCACTGCTCCCAGTGTAATACGAGTTTTAAATGGTTATGGAAGCTTAAAGAGCATGAGAGAACACACACAGGAGAAAAGCCCTTCCAATGCTCCCAGTGTGGGAAAAGTTATACCCAGTTAGTGAGCCTGAAAAGGCATAAAGGAATACACTCAGGAGAGAAGCCTTACCACTGCTCTCAGTGTGGAAAGAGTTTTACCCAGTTAGGGAACCTGAACAAACATAAGAGAATACACTCTGGAGAGAAGCCTTACCCATGTTCCCATTGTGGAAAGAACATTAGGTTGTCAGATAATCGGAAGGAGCATGAGAGGACACACACAGGAGAGATACCTTACCATTGCTCCATCTGTAGAAAGGGTTTTACCAAGTTAAGGAACCTAAAGGAGCATGAGAGGAAACACACAGGAGAAAAGCCTTACCAATGCTCCCAGTGTGGAAAGAGTTTTTCGAATTTAGGGAACCTGAACAAACATAAGAGAATACACTCTGGAGAGAAGCCTTACCACTGTTCCCAGTGTGGAAAGAGTTTTACCCAGTTAGGGAGCCTGAAAAGGCATGAGAAAACACACAGGGGAAGATAAGATAAGCTCACAGTTTGGAAAGAGATTTAGTTAGGGAACCTAATTGTGGAAAGACATTTTCTCAGACAGAGGACCTGAATTCACATGACAGAATAGACAGGCTGTGTTCTCAAATCAAATCAAATGTTATTTGTCACATACACATGGTTAGCAGATGTTAATGCGAGTGTAGCAAAATGCTTGTGCTTCTAGTTCTGACAATGCAGTAATAACCAACGAGTAATCTAACCTAACAATTCTACAACTACTACCTTATACACACAAGTGTAAAGGGATAAAGAATATGTACATAAAGATATATGAATAAGTGGTGGTACAGAACGGCATAGGCAAGATGCAGTAGATGGTATCGAGACTGCATTCTGACTGATGTGTGATTGTTGTTTTATGCTACATTAAATCATGTTGTTTATATGAGATCTTACTGAAAAATAGGCCCATTTGTATTTATTTTTTCTCTTGAGACATGAACATGTCTAAAAATCGGATTACATTTAAAACATTTCTCTTTTTTTTTTAAATTTTATTATGGATTTGGACTGATTGAATTCATCTATAAACCCTTAGATGTTCATTATATGATTTAGATATTTTACAATATAAATTATTAAATGGATGAATAATGGGTCCCTAAGCAACCATTTTAAATGTAAACAGGTTCTCCAGCACAAAATGGGTATCAGCCAATTAAAATAGTTGATTTACTTGCAGTTGACAGAACACTAAATTGTACATGTTGTAACAACCTCATATTTTTTTCCCCCCTCGAAGCACATGGATGTGTGTCAACCAGAAACAACAACATAGGATTTAGTCATACTGTATATACGTGACAATGTTGTCTAATGTTAGTAGTAGCTAGTAGTCTAGTCAAGGAAGCATAAATGCAATATTGGTACACAACATTTTGGTACGGACCAATGAATTTGTAGGTTTAAAATATCCCTCTAGTAGCCAAAGTTGACCTATTTTAAGAAATGCCATTGGTTGGTGGACGTAAAGTCCAAAGTCTTTGATAGGCTGATGAAGAATTCGTTCTGGTGAGCATAGGATTATCGTGCGCCATGTTATCCAATGGTACCAGCTACAATTTAGCGTTCTGTCAACTGCAAGTAAATAAACTAAAATAAATTGTGCCAGCGAACCTGTTTTAAATTTAAACGGTTGTTTATGTTCGCAACTATGGACTCAGTGTATTTCTGGACTCTAACCTCATGAATTTATAGTCTTTTGGTTTCATTTAATTAATTTGTGTACTAAGACTCTAGTCAGTCTGTATAGCTGAAGCATTATAGATCCCGCTATAGAAATGTAAAGGTCATTTTGGATTGAGCCGACATAAACAGGGTTTACCTTGATTGCGGTCTCCACGAAAGCGGTAACATTGCCTTTAAATTTCATTAACGCTGTAAAGCTGAACTTCCGCGATGCGGATTCTAATAGAACCCTTTGTCTTCAAGCTGAAGGTTAATGTGATGATGTTGTTCTGATAACGTTGATACGTTGTTGAAATGAACAACATTCACTACCTGATGAATGTTCCCATCAGTATTATTCCCCGTATCACAGAACAACATTCACTACCTGATGAATGTTCCCATCAGTATTATTCCCCGTATCACAGAACAACATTCACTACCTGATGAATGTTCCCATCAGTATTATTCCCCGTATCACAGAACAACATTCACTATCTGATGAATGTTCCCATCAGTATTATTCCCCGTATCACAGAACAACATTCACTACCTGATGAATGTTCCCATCAGTATTATTCCCCGTATCACAGAACAACATTCACTACCTGATGAATGTTCCCATCAGTATTATTCCCTCAGAGTGAAAGAGGAGGACGAGGTTACTGTCACAGTGAAAGAAGAGGAAGACGTTTTTGCTGTCAATATACAGGGGATATAGTGGCAGTGTCTGGCCATCCAGAATCACAGCAGCACTGACTTCTGCCCCGTGGATGTTCAATATACAGGGGATATAGTGGTAGTGTCTGGCCTCAGAATCACAACAGGGGATATAGTGGTAGTGTCTGGCCTCAGAATCACAACAGGGGATATAGTGGTAGTGTCTGGCCTCAGAATCACAACAGGGGATATAGTGGTAGTGTCTGGCCATCCAGAATCACAACAGGGGATATAGTGGTAGTGTCTGGCCTTCCAGAATCACAACAGGGGATATAGTGGTAGTGTCTGGCCTCAGAATCACAACAGGGGATATAGTGGTAGTGTCTGGCCTTCCAGAATCACAACAGGGGATATAGTGGTAGTGCCTGGCCTTCCAGAATCACAACAGGGGATATAGTGGTAGTGTCTGGCCTCAGAATCACAACAGGGGATATAGTGGTAGTGTCTGGCCTTCCAGAATCACAACAGGGGATATAGTGGTAGTGTCTGAACTTCCAGAATCACAACAGGGGATATAGTGGTAGTGTCTGAACTTCCAGAATCAAAACAGGGGATATAGTGGTAGTGTCTGGCCTTCCAGAATCACAACAGGGGATATAGTGGTAGCGTCTGGCCATCCAGAATCGCAACAGGGGATATAGTGGTAGTGTCTAGCCTCAGAATCACATTAGGGGATATAGTGGTGGTGTCTGGCCTTCCAGAATCACAACAGGGGATATAGTGGTAGTGTCTGGCCATCCAGAATCACAGCAGGGGATATAGTGGTAGTGTCTGGCCATCCAGAATCACAACAGGGGATATAGTGGTAGTGTCTGGCCTTCCAGAATCACAACAGGGGATATAGTGGTAGTGTCTGGCCATCCAGAATCACAGCAGGGGATATAGTGGTAGTGTCTGGCCATCCAGAATCACAACAGGGGATATAGTGGTAGTGTCTGGCCTTCCAGAATCACAACAGGGGATATAGTGGTAGTGTCTGGCCATCCAGAATCACAGCAGGGGATATAGTGGTAGTGTCTGGCCATCCAGAATCACAACAGGGGATATAGTGGTAGTGTCTGGCCTTCCAGAATCACAACAGGGGATATAGTGGTAGTGTCTGGCCTTCCAGAATCACAACAGGGGATATAGTGGTAGTGTCTGGCCATCCAGAATCATAACAGCACACTGACTTCTGCTCCGTGGACGCACATCGTTTTCCTCATGTCAGTTAACCTGTCTATGTCTAACTAACCTTAAATTAAGACCAAGAAGCGCAAAATTAATTTTTTTTAAAGAAGAAGCGTCTCGTCCAGTAGATTATGTCACGCTAGAAGCATCACCTGAAAGACGCACATCGCCATCTGCTGACTGGAGTGGGTACAGGAATTGTTTAATTTATTTTTCATTTCTTTCAAATGTGTAATATTATATTGAGACATAGAAAGATATGATTTTGTTGATCGATTAGTGAGAATTTAAAATAAACTTCACATCTACTACACAACTGTATTCAATGCAAATTCTGATTCATTCAGTCAACAGATAATATCAAAATAAACAACTAGCTCTATACTGCTTCTACATAGTGGAATAACATTGATGGGAACACTCATGTTTTTCATGTCAACCACTTTATTATAAAAACACCATCACATTTTCATAGTCCTTTATCTGGACGACTAATACACAAATTAACTCAATGAAACAAAACAACTAAATTCAAGAGGTTTCAAAGTTCAAAAATCAAGAAATGCACATTCTATTAATCCATTTAATAATTTACATGGTGCAATATCTAAATCATGTATTCAAATTAATTTAGTGAAAAGTCAGATCAAATCAAATTCAAGAGGATAAACGTTAAAATCAAGAAATCCAAAACTCCATTAATCTATATAATAATATCCCCAAAATGTAATGAACAACAGATGGTTTATAGTTGTATCCATTACAGTTCATAATCAAATCAGAATACAAATTGTATTTAATCTGATTTTAGACATGATCAGGTCTACAGATGAAAACTAAAACAAAGGTCTATTTTGTTAATGATTTTATATAAACAATAGGATTTCATTTGGCATGAACAAAAACCTAAATTCTCAGGTCAAAAACATAAGTCAGAACACAGCCTCTCTATTCTCTCATGTGATTTCAGGTCGTCTGACTGGGAAAATGTCTTTCCACACTGAGAGCAGTGGTATGTCTTCTCCTCCTGTGTATGTATTATTGCATGCTTATTCAGATGTCTTAAATTGATAAAACTCTTTCCACACAGGGAGCATTGGTAGGGCTTTTCTTGTGTGTGTGTTGTCTCATGCTCTTTTAGGCTCCCTAACTGGGTAAACCACTTTCCACACAGATAACATTGGAAAGGCTTTTCCCCTGTGTGTATCCTCTCATGCTCCTTCAGGCTCCTTAAGCGTGTAAGACGCTTTCCACACTGGGAACATTGGAAAGGCTTTTCCCCTGTGTGTATCCTCTCATGCTCCTTCAGGCTCCTTAAGCGTGTAAGACACTTTCCACACTGAGAACATTGGAAAGGCTTTTCCCCTGTGTGTATCGTCTCATGCTGCTTTAGGCTCCTTAACCTGGCGAAACTCATCCCACACTGGGAACAGTTGTACGGTTTCTCTCCAGAGTGTATTCTCTTATGCTCCCTCAGGTTTCCTAACAAAGTAAAACTCTTTCTACACTGGGAACATTGGAAAGGCCTTTCTCCTGTGTGTGTCCTCTCATGCCGTTTTAGGTCCCATGATAGGGAAAATCTCTTTTCACATTGGGAGCAGTGGTGTTGTCTCACTGGTTTGGGTGTCACTGGTTCTGGTCCCCCTGAAGGACTCTTTCCGCTGTCAGAATGAGAGTCTGGTCTCTCTCCTGCCAAAGACAAACAGATTATTTAGTTAAATACTTAATAGAGAACTGAATCAACGTCTACATGATAAAACTGGCTCCATGTTAGAGGAGGAGCCTGGTGAAGAGCTCCGGTCTGAGTAACTGACTGACGCTGCTCCCTCTGTGACATCGCCGCTCCCTCTGTGACATCGCCGCTCCCTCTGTGACATCGCCGCTCCCTCCGTGACATCGCCGCTCCCTCCTTTTAAACTACTGCCCAGCCTTTCTGAACTGCCTGGCTGAAACAACACCTTATCATCTGAAGCTGTGGAATACCATCACCTAGACCTGCCAGATCTCTACATGTGTTTTGTTAGTTTTTACAGTCTGAGATTGTCTTTGTGATGAAAAGTGTTGTATAAAATACATCATTATTATTATTACTACTATTGTTATACTATCAGGTTTAGTCCCCCAGTCACATCATGAATTTAAAATATTACTCTGCCATTTTGTTTATTCATGCCCCCCTTCAGTCCTTGATTTTCCCTCAATAAGTCTAAATAATGATATATATACAGTGGGGAGAACAAGTATCATGGACTGTCATTGTTACAATCTTAATTTCACCTACAGGACTGACGTTGCCTACTTTTAGCATGTCATTTTATTGAATGGTTTACCCCCCTTGCCGTCTCCCAACAATAGGGCCTGCTCCGCTACTTCTCCTGACAGGTTAAAACTTCTTAGGGATAGGGGGCAGTACGTATTTATCTGGACAGGGAAGATAACAGTTTATTGTGGCTCTGTACTCCAGCATTTTAGATTTGAGATCAAATGTTTCATATGAGACAAAGGAACAGAAGGTCACCTTTTATTTGAGGGTATTTTCAGGGTATCTGTTCTACCATTTAGAAATAAAATCACTTCATGTATCTAGTCCCCCCATTTGAATGGAGGATTTGGACAAATTCACTTATATGTGTATTAAAGTATTTGGTCCCATATTCCAAGAACGTAATAACTACATCAAGCTTGTGACTCTACAAACGTGTTGGATACATTTTCAGTTTGTTTTGGTTGTGTTTCAGATGATGTTGAACCCAACAGAAATGAACGGTGTTGGGTTCTGAGAATATGAAATATACTTATTCATGAACATGAGGGAGAGAGGGTAATGTATGACGTTTACATTATATCAGGGATCCTATTGAAAGAGATCACATGTGGCAGGTATTGATAAGGGGAGAGAGCCATGGATTAGTGATGAAGGGGGGTCGAGGTCAGGCATTGATAAGGGGAGAGAGACATGGATTAGTGATGAAGGGGGGTCGAGGTCAGGGCAGGCATTGATAAGAGGAGAGAGCCATGGATTAGTGATGAAGGGGGGTTGAGGTCAGGCATTGATAAGGGGAGAGAGCCATGGATTAGTGATGAAGGGGGGTCGAGGTCAGGCATTGATAAGGGGAGAGAGCCATGGATTAGTGATGAAGGGGGGTTGAGGTCAGGGCAGTCATTGATAAGGGGAGAGAGCCATGGATTAGTGATGAAGGGGGGTCGAGGTCAGGCATTGATAAGGGGAGAGAGCCATGGATTAGTGATGAAGGGGGGTTGAGGTCAGGCATTGATAAGGGGAGAGAGCCATGGATTAGTGATGAAGGGGGGTCGAGGTCAGGTCAGGCATTGATAAGGGGAGAGAGCCATGGATTAGTGATGAAGGGGGGTCGAGGTCAGGCATTGATAAGGGGAGAGAGCCATGGATTAGTGATGAAGGGGGGTCGAGGTCAGGGCAGGCATTGATAAGGGGAGAGAGCCATGGATTAGTGATGAAGGGGGGCTGAGGTCAGGGCAGGCATTGATAAGGGGAGAGAGCCATGGATTAGTGATGAAGAGGGGGTCGAGGTCAGGTCAGGCATTGATAAGGGGAGAGAGCCATGGATTAGTGATGAAGGGGGGTCGAGGTCAGGCATTGATAAGGGGAGAGAGCCATGGATTAGTGATGAAGGGGGGTCGAGGTCAGGCATTGATAAGGGGAGAGAGCCATGGATTAGTGATGAAGGGGGGTCGAGGTCAGGGCAGTCATTGATAAGGGGAGAGAGCCATGGATTAGTGTTGAAGGGGGGTTGAGGTCAGGCATTGATAAGAGGAGAGAGCCATGGATTAGTGATGAAGGGGGGTTGAGGTCAGGGCAGGCATTCATAAGGGGAGAGAGCCATGGATTAGTGATGAAGGGGGGTCGAGGTCAGGCATTGATAAGGGGAGAGAGCCATGGATTAGTGATGAAGGGGGGTCGAGGTCAGGGCAGGCATTGATAAGGGGAGAGAGCCACGGATTAGTGATGAAGGGGGGTCGAGGTCAGGCATTGATAAGGGGAGAGAGCCATGGATTAGTGATGAAGGGGGGTTGAGGGCAGGCATTGATAAGGGGAGAGAGCCATGGATTAGTGATGAAGGGGGGTCGAGGTCAGGGCAGGCATTGATAAGAGGAGAGAGCCATGGATTAGTGATGAAGGGGGGTCGAGGTCAGGGCAGGCATTGATAAGGGGAGAGAGCCATGGATTAGTGATGAAGGGGGGTCGAGGTCAGGCATTGATAAGGGGAGAGAGCCATGGATTAGTGATGAAGGGGGGTCGAGGTCAGGGCAGGCATTGATAAGGGGAGAGAGCCATGGATTAGTGATGAAGGGGGGTCGAGGTCACGTCACGTTAAGGGAGGAAGAAAAGTGTATGGCCCGTATTATTTAGTGTCCAGTAAAGTGCAGTAAAGTTTTTGTCTAATGCAGCTGGATTGACCCTCTGGGAAGAATAAACTGGTTCAGCTTTTGTCCGTTGGGTTTTAACTCTGAGAATTAGAACCTAACAACGGTAAATAATGTATTGTGTCATACGAGTCACACAAGAATAGAATATGTTTCTGAACACTTTGTGGATGCTAACATCATGGGTTCGGTAGGTAGCCTAGTGGTTAGAGCTTTGGGCCAGTAACCGAAATGTTGCTGGGTCGAATCCCCGAGCTGACAATTTAAAAATCTGTCGTTCTGCCCTGTTCACCGGTAGGCCGCCATTGTAAATAAGAATCAGTTCTTAACTGACTTGCCTGGTTAAATAAAATAGTTTTGGGGGATAATCATGAATGGATCATGAATAACAATGAGTGAGAAAGGTAGAGCCATAAATATCATACCCCTTATTTGTACTTAAACGTTGTTTATCTCCACTGTCCTAATAAACAGATAGGGGAGAGTAGCTGAGGGTTTGAAGGAATGGAACAACTCTAATTCAGTCTCCACTGTCCTAATGAACAGATAGGGGAGAGTAGCGGAGGGCTTGAAGGAATGGAACAACTCTAATTCATAGACAGAGCTGTGGATGCAAGGATCCACCATGAGATCAAAATGATCGTTTTAACCACGTTTTGAGTCAAATACAGTGTTTGTTTACATTTGCATTGTTTACACACAACGGAGGTTTACAACTTATATTTGGGGTTCTGGTGAGGAGCACATTTCAGTGCAATGCCCCTTTGGCTTTAAAACTACACATTAGTTCAACAACTGCAGAGTTTCTGGCTGTGTTATTAAGACAGTACTCACTGGTGTTAATCAGATCTTCAGTCTCCTCTTCCTCTCCTTCATCTCTCAAAACATCCTCCTCTTCTTCTATCAATGTTACAGCCTCCTCTTCCTCCTTTTTCATTCTGAAAGCTTCTACCTCCTCTTCTTCCACTGTGACAGCCTCTATCCCCTCTTCCTCTTTCACTCTAAAATGTTCCTTCTCTTCTTCTTTCAATGTTATGGCCTCCTCTTCCTCCTTTTTCATTCTGAAAACTTCTTCCTCTCCTTTTACTGTAATATCCCCCTCCTCTTCTTTCATGACAATGTTCAGCCCCAGAGCTTCTTCCTCCGTCCAGCAGACCACGTCTTCTTTAGAAGGAGGAGAGTAGCTTAGTGACCTCATGGTCGGGCTAGCTAGCATTAGCGATAAGCTTAGTGCTAGACTCAGTATAATCAACACATTTGTACATTTAACAAGCAAATTACTTGAAGTTAAATAGTAAATACGTAAGATTGTGTTAAAAACACCGAGATCAATATACACAAAAATGGTCCAAAGAGCTTGTTTTCGGTTGTATGTTGGCTACCAGGCTACGGAGGTGGTTGAATGAATCAGTATCCGTGTTGTTGAAACAGCTTCCGGTGTCGTGTGGTCCACTAGATATGACGTCACCAGCTGAAGACGCATATCGCAGTCAGCTGACTGGAATGGGTAACGCAGTTTAGAAAAATATTCACTACATTGTTTATTAATTTAAAGATGAGCAAATATGTTTTGTCTGACTTCTTACAGCCAATACTTTCGTCTATGCAGACCTGTAGCTACATGTGAATATGTACATTATGAATATATAATGGTAGAATAGTTCCGTGTAGCTCAGTAGGTAAAGCATTGTGCTTGCAACGCCAGGGTTGTTGGTTTGATACCCGCGGGGGACTAGTACGAAAATGTATGCAAACACTAATGTAAGTAGATCTGCGTCTGCTTTAATGAATAACATGTTAAACAAAATTAAGACCTAGTTAAGGATTAACTCCAATCTTGACAATATAATGTCAGTTGTAAGCTACCGAGGAGGTGGCTGACTGACTGCTGCTGTTGTTGAAGAAGCGTCCTGTCCTCTAGATTACACGTCACGCTGGTAGCGTCGCCTCAAAGAGGCACATCGTCATCTGCCGACTGGTGTCATACGTTTATTTTATTTTCAGAACTTCAGAACTAAAATACTAATTTTATATTGACATGTATAAAGAGAAGCAAGCAGGTGTTGATTGATTAGACGTCATGACAATTTAAAACATACTATCCTACTATTTTGTCATTCAGTGAAACGAACAGATAATTGTTTATTCGTTTATTAAGTAAAACTGCGAAATGGAGAGTTGAAAATAAAGAGAAGGGAGGGTCACAAAAGGGAAGTTTGGGAATGATTTGCTGAAAGAGCAAGATGATAACTATGTCATGTGTGATGAATGTGAGGCCCGATACAACTTTGCTCCCATTGGAAACAACGCCAATGATACATCTGGGGTTAGTTATCGGTACGCTGCATTCATAACCAAGTGGGAATTTACCACATACGACTGGGAAAACTCCACATGATCGGCCAATCCAACTGGTATTTTACGACTTTACAACTGGAAAATCCCGACCTCCCACTTGGTTACGAACACAGCATTATTGGTTGCCACACCTCAGGTAACCTCATTCACCTGAAAGGGGTGGGGCTATCTCTTTAAATGCCCCCACCTGCAGTCTTTGGCTGTGTTCCTCTGCTCAGACGTTGCTGACACCTGACAGAGCTTACAATGCCTGGACAGGTATTTGCACATGTTATAGCAATGGGCTTGTACAAGTGGATCACTGTTGTCAAGTCACCGCCTTTCAAAGTGTGATGCATTTTGGGGATAAAAAGTGTCCTACATGTCGACTACATAAACTTTACAACAACCATTTGATCAAAGATCATAAAGTCGACTCGACTCCTAACCAGCTGTAACTTACAGCCGTTGGCTGCATTGGGGAGGCTATATTGTCAACCAATCATCAGGGTGTTTCTGTTTTGACCCACACAAACAGGACCAATCATTTCAACATTTTGTTACTTTACAGCCTTATTCCAAAATATATTCAATTAAATTGTTCCTCATCTATCTTCACACAATACCCCATAATGACAAAATAAAGCTTTTTAGAAATGTTTGCAAATGGGTCAAAAATAAAATAAAATAAAAACACCTTATTTACGTAAGTATACAAACCCTTTGTTATGAGAATCGAAATTAAGCTCAGGTACTTTGTTTTTACACGGCCGCTACTCGCTGTTAATTATCTATGCATAGTCACTTTACCCCTACCTATATGCACAAATTACCTGGACTAACCTGTACCCCTACCTACATGCACAAATTACCTGGACTAACCTGTACCCCTACCTACATGCACAAATTACCTGGACTAACCTGTACCCCTACCTACATGCACAAATTACCTGGACTAACCTGTACCCCTGCACGTTGACTCTGTACCGGTACCCCCTGTATATAGCCTCCTCACATTGACTCTGTACTTGTACCCCCTGTATATAGCCTCCTCACATTGACTCTGTACCAGTACCCCCTGTATATAGCCTCCTCACATTGACACTGAACCGGTACCCCCTGTATATAGCCTCCTCACATTGACACTGAACCGGTACCCCCTGTATATAGCCTACTCACATTGACTCTGTACTTGTACCCCCTGTATATAGCCTCCTCACATTGACTCTGTACCGGTACCCCCTGTATATAGCCTCCTCACATTGACTCTGTACTTGTACCCCCTGTATATAGCCTCCTCACATTGACACTGAACCGGTACCCCCTGTATATAGCCTCCTCACATTGACACTGAACCGGTACCCCCTGTATATAGCCTCCTCACATTGACTCTGTACTTGTACCCCCTGTATATAGCCTCCTCACATTGACTCTGTACCGGTACCCCCTGTATATAGCCTCCTCACATTGCCTCTGTACCAGTACCCCCTGTATATAGCCTCCTCACATTGCCTCTGTACTTGTACCCCCTGTATATAGCCTCCTCACATTGACTCTGTACCAGTACCCCCTGTATATAGCCTACTCACATTGACTCTGTACTTGTACCCCCTGTATATAGCCTCCTCACATTGACTCTGTACCGGTACCCCCTGTATATAGCCTCCTCACATTGACTCTGTACTTGTACCCCCTGTATATAGCCTCCTCACATTGACACTGAACCGGTACCCCCTGTATATAGCCTCCTCACATTGACACTGAACCGGTACCCCCTGTATATAGCCTCCTCACATTGACTCTGTACTTGTACCCCCTGTATATAGCCTCCTCACATTGACTCTGTACCGGTACCCCCTGTATATAGCCTCCTCACATTGCCTCTGTACCAGTACCCCCTGTATATAGCCTCCTCACATTGACACTGAACCGGTACCCCCTGTATATAGCCTCCTCACATTGACACTGAACCGGTACCCCCTGTATATAGCCTCCTCACATTGACTCTGTACTTGTACCCCCTGTATATAGCCTCCTCACATTGACTCTGTACCGGTACCCCCTGTATATAGCCTCCTCACATTGCCTCTGTACCAGTACCCCCTGTATATAGCCTCCTCACATTGACTCTGTACTTGTACCCCCTGTATATAGCCTCCTCACATTGACTCTGTACCAGTACCTCCTGTATATAGCCTCCTCACATTGACTAGGTACCAGTACCCCCTGTATATAGCCTCCTCACATTGACTCTGTACCAGTACCCCCTGTATATAGCCTCCTCACATTGACTCTGTACTTGTACCCCCTGTATATAGCCTCCTCACATTGACTCTGTACTTGTACTCCCTGTACAATATCATATTACACAAGGACCTTAAGGTATAGAAACACAGTTATCGTTCAAACAGGCAGAGTATTTAATTGTCTTAAAATACACTTCAATTTCTTTTTGCAAGGTAATAAAATGTGGTGTTTTGTTTGTAAATTTACATTTGTGAATATGAAATTTGGTCAAAAGAATAATGAAATGAATTACATTAAATTGTTTCAACTTATTTCTATCGTAGGTAAAGAATCCAAGCAATACATCTCTCCATAATAGTGTAACATCTTCATAAATGTGTTCAATTATAAATCTACTGATGTCTTTCCACAGATTCCTGACATGAATACAAGGCAAAAGAAGATGCAACACTGTTTCTGGCTGGTCATTACAAAAGGTACAATTTCAATGTATGTTTTTTAAAACTTCATGTAGTGGTTGACAGGATAATATTTATGAATAATTTAAAAGAAACTTCCTGAATTTTGTTAATAAGTAGGTATGTGTGTGGCAACATCCACACGTTTTCCAACAGATGTTATCAATGAAACCATTCCAATAATGCATGACATGAGGTATAGATACAACATCCTGTTGAAACAAGGTTCCTATAGATCTATTGTTGTTGAATGGACCAACATGACATGAGGTATAGATCTATTGTTGTTGAATGGACCAACATGACATGAGGTATAGACACAACATCCTGTTGAAACAATGTTCCTATAGATCTATTGTTGTTGAATGGACCAACATGACATGAGGAAGAGACAAAACATCCTGTTGAAACAAGGCATGCATCGTTCTATTGTTGTTGAATGGACCAAAAGAGAAACAAATATTTCCTACTGATGAGTCAACAGGGGTAATCGTAGGTATGTCCTGAGGGTCTTGACACGTTCTTGAATTATAAAGCAACACCTGAGGGAATGGCATCTAAAACGATTGTAACCTGTTTAGGTGTTACAGGGACCTTGTGAAGTAATCAGACTTCCTTATAACTGAGTAAAAGACCCTCTGCATTCACCAGTTGTCTCACCAATAGGATATTATTTAGGAACCAATATTCTAAAAACAAAGTAGTATTTTCATACAACATGTCCCTATTATTTCATATATAATATATATAATATACATATATAAAATTATGCTTATAAAAAAAAAATAATAATAATAATAATAATAATAATAATAAAATTAAGGTCCGTAACAGGAAAAGCTGCCGATGAAAGCCTGAGAGTTTCACAGGAACTCGTAGTACAGAGTAGATCCATATGAAGTTCGAACATATTGCATTGTAGGTAGTTTGGGAGATATCCGGAAATAAGTTAATAAATATGTAATAACGGATAAACATAACTGTTTGTAAAAACTCAATATTCCTAACCTTCAACGTGTTGTCAGAAAATAAAATATGCATTTTACTCAACTGCGTTTACCCACTCCAGTCAGCAAAAAGCAATGTGGGGCTTTAAGGTAATGCTGCTAGTGTGACGTATAAACTAGTGGACGGAACGCTTCTTTCATCAGCAACAATAGTCAGCCAGACACCTCTGTAGCTTGCTAGCCAAAATACAAAATATAGACACAATAGACGAACCAATAAAGCTCTTTAGACGCTTTAGTGTATATTAGCCACTGTGTTTTAAACCCACGTCTGTCGTCTAGTTAGTTATCCGATTTAATTTCATATTTACGCTGTTATTAGTCAGCTAGAGGGCTGATTAAGTTAGCATTAGCCTAGCTAGCTAACATCTCCGACCATGAGTTCACTAAGCTACTCTCCTCCTGATAAAGAAGAGGTCTGCTGGACGGAGAAAGAGGTTCTCGTGAAAGAGGAAGAGGAAGAGGAGGCTGTTACAATACAAGTAGAGGGTGAGGCTGTTACCGTGAAAGAAGAAGAGAAAGACGTTACAGTGAAAGAAGAGGAAGACGCGTTCAGAGTGAAAGAGGTGGAGGATGTTACAGTAAAAGAGGAGGAAGAGAAAGAGGAGGATACAGTTTTTGGAGTGAAAGAGGAGGAAGGGGAGATGACTGTTACGTCGAAAAAGGAGGAGGAGGAGGAAGAAGAGGGGGAAACTGGATATCTGGGCCCCGTTTCCCAAAGTTATCTTAAGGCATCCAATGGTTCTAATGATGAAGTTAGCTGTGAGATGCTTTTGGGAAACCGGGCCCTGATTAACACTAGTAAGTACTGTCTTAAAAACAGAAGCATATACTCTGCAGTTGTTGAACTGATGTTTGGTGTTAAAGGGAAATCTGAAGTTGCTTTTAAATTATTTATTATTAGCCATTGATTCTTGAAGATTTTAAACTGTGTGGTTCCAGCCCTGAATGCTGATTGGCTGACAGCCATGGTATATCAGACCGTATACCACGGGTATGACAAAACATTATATTTTTGCTGTTCTAATGACGTTGGTAACCAGTTTATAATAGCAATAAGGCATGTCAAGGGTTTGTGGTATATGTAAACCAACACTGTATAGCCTCAAAACATGGTTTAAACTAGAATGTTGATATCGTGGATGGAATTTGAGAGTAGTTACATTTCTCCATCCATCATCTTATTACCAAAACAGTAGCGGAATGACATCTTTATGGTTTGAACTGCAGATTGATTGGTTGGTTGATTGTGGCTTTTTTTTTTTTACTTCTACAGGATCAGTGTCCCGAAATCTGGACAGTTGCTGCTCTGAAGGTAAATAATGTACTTCTATTCTGTAATCTTGCTCTGATTTGTCATCCTGAGGATCTGAGATAAAATGTAGATCGAATTGTTTGATAAAATCCGTTTTTATATCCTAACACGATCCGTTTTTGTATACAGTGTTTTGCATGAATTCCAGACTCTTTCAACTTGCAACAAAACAATATA
This sequence comes from Salvelinus fontinalis, assembly GCF_029448725.1. Taxonomy (NCBI): domain Eukaryota; kingdom Metazoa; phylum Chordata; class Actinopteri; order Salmoniformes; family Salmonidae; genus Salvelinus; species Salvelinus fontinalis. The sequence continues at coordinate 4,904,569 of NC_074704.1, forward strand.
TGAAATCTAATCGGCAAAACGTAGTTTAACCTGGTCAAGTTTGGTTTCTGTGCAATCCGCAGACACTCTAGAAGACAACCAAACTTGTTTCATCATTATACATTATGTATTGGCTACGCAACACGTCAATTATACCATGAAGGTCAGCCATCATTAAGCACCAATGAGAGGAGCGGTGTTCACTTGATTGACAGTGTCCTGGTCCAATGACCACCTATCCTTTTGAAATATAACTAGCTAGATAGCCAATAAGCTGGGCTTTCCAGCAGTATGTGAACGCCGTTTGTAGGACAAACAGCCATCATGCTAGAGCTGTGTGCGACAGAGTTCATTCTCTGGTTAAAGTAAACAGGACGGTAGTTTACCTTACGCAGTGGTTCCTTCTATATATTCCAAGAATATTCCACATTTGTGGCCTGCTGGAGGTCATTTTGCAGGGCGCTGGCAGTGCACCTCCTTGCACAAAGGCGGAGGTAGCGGTCCTGCTGCTGGGTTGTTGCCCTCCTACAGCCTCCTCCACGTCTCCTGATGTACTGGCCTGTCTCCTGGTAGCGCCTCCATGCTCTGGACACTACGCTGACAGACACAGCAAACCTTTTTGCCACAGCTCGCATGGATGTGCCATCCTGGATGAACTGCACTACCTGAGCCACTTGTGTGGGTTGTAGACTCTGTCTCATGCTACCACTAGAGTGAGAGCACCGCCAACATTCAAAAGTGACCAAAACATCAGCCAGGAAGCCTAGGAACTGAGAAGTGGTCTGTGGTCACCACCTGCAGAATCACTCCTTTTTTGGGGGTGTCTTGCTAATTGCCTATAATTTCCACCTTTTGTCTATTCCATTTGCACAACAGCATGTGAAATTTATTGTCAATCAGTGTTGCTTCCTAAGTGGACAGTTTGATTTCACAGAAGTGTGATTGACTTGGAGTTACATTGTGTTTAAGTGTTCCCTTTATTTTTTTGAGCAGTGTACATATATATACATATATATATTTTTTTTTCACCTTTATTTAACCAGGTAGGCTAGTTGAGAACAAGTTCTCATTTGCAACTGCGACCCGGCCAAGATAAAGCATAGCAGTGTGAACAGACAACAACACAGAGTTACACATGGAGTAAACAATAAACAAGTCAATAACATGGTAGAAAAAAAGAGAATCTATATACAATGTGTGCAAAAGGCATGAGGAGGTAGGCAATAAATCGAATAATTACAATTTAGCAGATTAACACGAGTGATAAATCATCAGATGATCATGTGCAGGTAGAGATACTGGTGTGCAAAAGAGCAGAAAAGTAAATAAATAAAAGCAGTATTGGGGGTGAGGTGGGTAAATTGGGTGGGCTATATACCGATGGACTATGTACAGCTGCAGCGATCGGTTAGCTGCTCGGATAGCAAATGTTTAAAGTTGTTGAGGGAGATAAAAGTGTCCAACTTCAGAGATTTTTGCAATTCGTTCCAGTCGCAGGCAGCAGAGAACTGGAAGGAAAGGCGTCCAAATGAGGTTTAGGCTTTAGGGATGATCAGTGAGATACACCTGCTGGAGCGCGTGCTACGGGTGGGTGTAGCCATCGTGACCAGTGAACTGAGATAAGGCGGCACTTTACCTAGCATAGCCTTGTAGATGACCTGGAGCCAGTGGGTCTGACGACGAACATGTAGCGAGGGCCAGCCGACTAGGGCATACAGGTCGCAGTGGTGGGTCGTATAAGGTGCTTTAGTAACAAAACGGATGGCATTGTGATAAACTGCATCCAGTTTGCTGAGTAGAGTATTGGAAGCTATTTTGTAGATGACATCGCCGAAGTCGAGGATCGGTAGGATAGTCAGTTTTACTAGGGTAAGTTTGGCGGCGTGAGTGAAGGAGGCTTTGTTGCGAAATAGAAAGCCGACTCTAGATTTGATTTTGGATTGGAGATGTTTGATATGAGTCTGGAAGGAGAGTTTGCAGTCTAGCCAGACACCTAGGTACTTATAGATGTCCACATATTCTAGGTCGGAACCGTCCAGGGTGGTGATGCTAGTCGGGCGTGCGGGTGCAGGCAGCGAACGGTTGAAAAGCACGCATTTGGTTTTACTAGCGTTTAAAGCAGTTGGAGGCCACGAAAGGAGTGTTGTATGGCATTGAAGCTCGTTTGGAGGTTAGATAGCACAGTGTCCAAGGAAGGGCCAGAAGTATACAGAATGGTGTCGTCTGCGTAGAGGTGGATCAGGGAATCGCCCGCAGCAAGAGCAACATCATTGATATATATAGAGAGGTTGAACAGGCTGGTAATAGGGGGTGCGACAATGGCGGCGGACAGTTTCAGAAATAGGGGGTCCAGATTGTCAAGCCCAGCTGATTTGTATGGGTCCAGGTTTTCCAGCTCTTTCAGAACATCTGCTATCTGGATTTGGGTAAAGGAGAAGCTGGGGGGGCTTGGGCGAGTAGCAGCGGGGGGGGGGGCGGGGCTGTTGGCCAAGGTTGGAGTCGCCAGGAGGAAGGCATGGCCAGCCATTGAGAAATGCTTGTTGAAGTTTTCGATTATCACGGATTTATCGGTGGTGACCGTGTTATCTAGCCTCAGTGCAGTGGGCAGCTGGGAGGAGGTGCTCTTGTTTTCCATGGACTTTACAGTATCCCAGAACTTTTTGGAGTTAGAGCTACAGGATGCAAATTTCTGCTTGAAAAAGCTGGCCTTTGCTTTCCTGACTGACTGTGTGTATTGGTTCCTGACTTCCCTGAACAGTTGCTAATCGCGGGGGCTCTTCGATGCTATTGCAGTTCGCCACAGGATGTTTTTGTGCTGGTCGAGGGCAGTCAGGTCTGGAGTGAACCAAGGGCTATATCTGTTCTTAGTTCTGCATTTTTTGAACGGAGCATGCTTGTCTAATATGGTGAGGAAGTAACTTTTAAAGAATGACCAGGCATCCTCAACTGATGGGATGAGGTCAATATCCTTCCAGGGTACCCGGGCCAGGTCGATTAGAAAGGCCTGCTCGCAGAAGGGTTTTATGGAGCGTTTGACAGTGATGAGGGGTGGTCGTTTGACTGCGGACCCGTAGCGGATACAGGCAATGAGGCAGTGATCGCTGAGATCTTGATTGAAGACAGCAGAGGTGTATTTGGAGGGCAAGTTGGTCAGGATAATGTCTATTAGGGTGCCCATGTTTACAGATTTAGGGTTGTACCTGGTGGGTTCCTTGATGATTTGTGTGAGATTGAGGGCATCTAGCTTAGATTGTAGGACTGCCGGGGTGTTAAGCATATCCCAGTTTAGGTCACCTAACAGAACAAACTCTGAAGCTAGATGGGGAGTGATCAATTCACAGATGGTGTCCAGGGCACAGCTGGGAGCTGAGGGGGGTCGGTAGCAGGCGGCAACAGTGAGGGACTTATTTCTGGAGAGAATCATTTTTTAAATTAGAAGTTCGAACTGTTTGGTCATAAACCTGGAAAGTATGACAGAACTGTGCAGGCTATCTCTGCAGTAGATTGCAACTCCTCCCCCTTTGGCAGTGCTATCTTGACGGAAAGTGTTATAGTTGGGTATGGAAATCTCAGAATTTTTGGTGGCCTTCCTAAGCCAGGATTCAGACACGGCAAGGACATCAGGGTTGGCAGAGTGTGCTAAAGCGGTGCGTAAGACAAACTTAGGGAGGAGGCTTCTGATGTTGACATGCATGAGGCCAAGGCTTTTTCGATCACAGAAGTCAACAAATGAGGGTGCCTGGGGACATGCAGGGCCTGGGTTTACCTCCACATCACCCGAGGAACAGAGGAGTAGTAGGATGAGGGTGCGGCTAAAGGCTATCAAAACTGGTCGCCTAGAGCGTTGGGGACAAGGAATAAAAGGAGCAGATTCATGGGCGTGGTAGAATAGATTCTGGGCATAATGTGCAGACAGGGGTATGGTGGGGCACGGGTACAGCGGAGGCAAGCCCAGGCACTGGGTGATGATAAGAGAGGTTGTATCTCTGGACATGCTGGTCTCAATGGGTGAGGTCACCGCATGTGTGGGAGGTGGGACAAAGGAGGTATCAGAGGTACGGAGAGTGGAACTACGGGGTCCATTGCAAACCAAAACAATGATAACTAGCCTGAACAACAGTATACAAGGCATATTGATATCTGAGAGAGACATACAGTAAGGCATAAAGTGATTGCAGGTCTTGATTGGGAAAGCTAGCTAAAACAACAGGTGAGATAACAGCAGCTAGTCAGCTAACACAGCAACAGCAGGTAAAAATGGCGACGACTAGGCAGAGAGGGTCGGATTAACTATACACAGAGCCTGAGTTAAAACACAGAGCCGACAGATAAAACACAAATAAACAGAATGGAGTACCGTGAATTAATGGACAGTCCGGCAGGCATCAGCTATGTAGCCAAGTGATCATAGTGTCCAGGGGGCAGCCGTAGATGGAGCAGGGAAGCCGCCACTAAGCTAGCACGCGGCGTTTAAAGTTAGTAGCCCGGGGGGGTGGTCTGCTCAGACGGAGGGGGTCTGCTCAGACGGAGGCCGGTTGAGGGCACAGCGGATGGGGTATTCGTCTGCAGACCAGACGTGGTCGTGTCGACAGAGAATCCAAGCCGGATGGCGATGGCGAAAGAGAGGTTGTGATTGTAGAATTGTGTTTGCTAACTGGTGCTAGCTTCGTGGCAGTGGCGCTAGCTGCGCTAGCTGCAAGCTAGCTGTGAGGATCAGAAGTAGTGGCCCAGGGATTACGGCAGGAATCCGGCGTTGTTGTCGAGAGACAGTCCGATGCTGGTAAATTGGTGAGTAATATCCAGGCTAATAACAGGGCTGGTGTCTGTGCAGAAGATAAAAGCTGCTAGCAGCAGCTAAAAATGGCTAAATAGCTTGTAGCTGATTAGCTGGTTAGCTACTGGGGGTTCTTGAATGTGTTCCAAAGTTAAAAAATAATAGCGATTCCGTATCACATTGGGTGAGGTAGGTTACCGGAAGGTATAATCGAATTAAAAATCGAAAAGAGATAGATTACACGATAGACGTACACGAGAGGACTTAACAAACACGTCTACACTGCTACGCCATCTTGTATATATCACACACTACCGTATATATATATATACACTGCTCAAAAAAAATAAAGGGTACACTTAAACAACACAATGTAACTCTAAGTCAATCACACTTCTGTGAAATCAAACTGTCCACTTAGGAAGCAACCTTGATTGACAATACATTTCACATGCTGTTGTGCAAATGGAATAGACAAAAGGTGGAAATTATAGGCAATTAGCAAGACACCCCCAATAAAGGAGTGATTCTGCAGGTGGTGACCACAGACCACTTCTCGTTCCTATGCCTCCTGGCTGATGTTTTGGTCACTTTTGAATGCTGGCGGTGCTCTCTCTCTAGTGGTAGCATGAGACGGAGTCTACAACCCACACAAGTGGCTCAGGTAGTGCAGCTCATCCAGGATGGCACATCAATGCGAGCTGTGGCAAGAAGGTTTGCTGTGTCTGTCAGCGTAGTGTCCAGAGCATGGAGGCGCTACCAGGAGACAGGCCAGTACATCAGGAGACGTGGAGGAGGCCGTAGGAGGGCAACAACCCAGCAGCAGGACCGCTACCTCCGCCTTTGTGCAAGGATGACCGCTGCAACCAAATTGCATTTGCATCGCCCTCCTGCTGCAATTGTATTAAACACAGAAAGGGGCCTATATTGGAGACCAAAAGTCGTCTGGCACACTGCTTACAGTTTCAACAACACGAATAACTTATTTCAAGTCTACAAGCTTAGATGTTACTACTAATGTGAAAACAATACAAAATATGATTGTTGCTAACTTGACTGTCGTAATTGTCAAATAATTTAACAGACGCAATTGTTGTACAACTTCATGGGTGATGATGATAGGTCTATGTTATTGTTATGGGTCCTACAGTAGGTCTATGTTATTGTTATGGGTCCTACAGTAGGTCTATGTTGTTGTTATGGGTCCTACAGTAGGTCTATGTTATTGTTATGGGTCCTACAGTAGGTCTATGTTGTTGTTATGGGTCCTACAGTAGGATTATGTTATTGTTATGAGTCCTACAGTAGGTCTATGTTGTTGTTAGGTGAAGTTATGGGTTCTACAGTAGGTCTATGTTATTGTTAGGTGAAGTTATGGGTTCTACAGTAGGTCTATGTTATGGTTAGGTGAAGTTATGGGTCCTACAGTAGGTCTATGTTGTTATTAGGTGAAGTTATGGGTCCTACAGTAGGTCTATGTTGTTGTTAGGTGAAGTTATGGGTCCTACAGTAGGTCTATGTTGTTGTTAGGTGAAGTTATGGGTCCTACAGTAGGTCTATGTTGTTATCAGGTGAAGTTATGGCTCCTACAGTAGGTCTATGTTGTTGATAGGTGAAGTTATGGGTCCTACAGTAGGTCTATGTTGTTGTTAGGTGAAGTTATTGGTCCTACAGTAGGTCTATGTTATTGTTAGGTGAAGTTATGGGTCCTACAGTAGGTCTATGTTGTTAGGTGAAGTTATGGGTCCTACAGTAGGTCTATGTTGTTGTTAGGTGAAGTTATGGGTCCTACAGTAGGTCTATGTTGTTGTTAGGTGAAGTTATGGGTCCTACAGTAGGTCTATGTTATTGTTAGGTGAAGTTATGTGTCCTACAGTAGGTCTATGTTGTTGTTATGGGTCCTACAGTAGGTCTATGTTATTGTTATGGGTCCTACAGTAGGTCTGTGTTATTGTTAGGTGAAGTTATGGGTCCTACAGTAGGTCTATGTTGTTGTTAGGTGAAGTTATGGGTCCTACAGTAGGTCTATGTTATTGTTAGGTGAAGTTATGGGTCCTACAGTAGGTATATGTTGTTGTTAGGTGAAGTTATGGGTCCTACAGTAGGTCTATGTTGTTGTTAGGTGAAGTTATGGGTCCTACAGTAGGTCTATGTTATTGTTAGGTGAAGTTATGGGTCCTACAGTAGGTTTATGTTGTTGTTAGGTGAAGTTATGGGTCCTACAGTAGGTCTGTGTTATTGTTCGGTGAAGTTATGGGTCCTACAGTAGGTCTATGTTGTTGTTAGGTGAAGTTATGGGTCCTACAGTAAGTCTATGTTGTTGTTATGGGTCCTACAGTAGGTATATGGTATTGGTATAACTAGTGGTTTCTGCATTAGCATGGAGGAGTTTCTGCAACCAAATTACATGCGCGTCGCCCTCTTATGGCAATGTTTGCAAACACAGAAAGTGCCGTATATTGCAAACCGAAATTCATCTGGCACAATGCTTAGGGTTTCAGGAACTTTAATAACTTATTTCTAACCTAGAATCATGCACTATACTACTATTGTGAAAAAAACAAGACTAAATATGACTGTTGTTGATCACTGACTGTCATGTTAAGACAATTGTCAATTAAGTTTGTAAAAGCATTTAAACATTCATTACAGATGTAAATTGTTGTACAACATCATGGGCATCACCTTTTAGCTAAAATAAACAGTGTGTTTCTGCTGTTGTGAGCCTTTAACCATCTGTCTGACTTTTGTTGTTCACACAGGAGAGAGACGGGACTATCGTGGATCCTCTGGGGAGCCTCAACTACATCATGAAGCTGCTGAGGCAGAGAAGAGTCTCTCCACATCAGAACGTCTCAAAAAACACAGACTCACAGGGAAGAAACCTCACCGCTGCTCTGACTGTGGGAAGAGTTACTCAAGATCAGATTCACTACAACTTCACCTGAGAATTCACACAGGAGGAAATTCTCACCGCTGCTCTGACTGTGGGAAGAGATTCACCTCTTCAGCAGACCTTAAAAAACATTTGAGAATCCATACAGGAGAGAAACCTTATAGCTGTGATCAATGTGGGAAGAGTTTTACTCGTACAAGTAATCTGAAAGCACACCAGAGAATACACACCGCAGAGAAACCCTATAGCTGTGATCAATGTGGGAAGAGTTTTACTCAGTCAAGTAATCTGAAAGCACACCAGAGAATACACACTGCAGAGAAACCTTATAGCTGTGATCAATGTGGGAAGAGCTGTCTTTCAACATCAAAACACCTGAAGAAACACCAGCGGAAACCCACAGGGAAGAAATCTCACCGCTGCTCTGACTGTGGGAGAAGTTATTTAAGATCAGATTCACAAAAAATACACCAGAGAATACAAACTGGAGAGAAATCTTACAGACCCTATAGCTGTAATCAGTGTGGGAAGAATTTTACAACATCTTGCCATCTGACCGCACACCAGAGAATACACACAGGAGAAAAACCTTACCACTGCTCTGACTGTGGAAAGAGTTTTGTTGTCCCGGGAAATTTAACATCACACCAGAGAACACACACAGGAGAGAAGCCTTATAGCTGTAATCAATGTGGGAAGAATTTTTCTCACTCAAGCAACCTGATAGCACACCTGAGAATACACACTGGAGAGAAACCTCATTGCTGCTCTGACTGTGGGAAAAGATTCATCTTTTTAGCAGATCTTAAAACACATCAGAGAATCCATACAGGAGAAAAACCTTACCACTGCTCTGACTGTGGAAAGAGTTTTGTTTCATCAACACAGTTAAAAGCACACCAGAGAACACACACAGGAGAGAAGCCTTATAGCTGTGATCAATGTGGGAAGAGTTTTGGTCAATCTGGCAGCCTGAAAACACACCAGAGAACACACACAGGAGAGAAACCTTATAGCTGTGATCATTGTGAGAAGAGTTTTCCTACATATGGCAGCCTGAAAACACACCAGAGAACACACACAGGAGAGAAACCTTTTAGCTGTGCTCATTGTGAGAAGAGTTTTCCTACAAATGGCAGCCTGAAAAAACACCAGAGAACACACACAGGAGAGAAACCTTTTAGCTGTGATCAATGTGACAAGAGATACTCTGATAAAAGATATCTGATCAAACATCAGAAAATGCATACATGAAGAAGTTGTTTCATGATATCAATGAAATAATGTCAGAATGTAGAATGTTTTAACATTGTAGTAGGAGTATTTTAATGATGTCACAATGTAGAATGTTTTAACATTGTAGTAGGAGTATTTTAATGATGTCACAATGTAGAATGTTTTAACATTGTAGAAGGAGTATTTTAATGATGTCACAATGTAGAGTGTTTTAACGTTGTAGTAGGAGTATTTTAATGATGTTCTACCTTATCCTTTGCCCTGTTCAATTGATTGCAGCATGATATGGATATTAGCCTCAGGGGGAAATCCAGGCTCTGAATTGAAAGAGTATTATTTAACAAAAAGTGACTAACAAAAAAAGAGCTGTGTTACACTTACTGTGTTGGTGACCCCCTTTAATCAAAATGCAGCACTTCAAAATGTAGCTAGCTGTTTTCTACAAGTTGAAAAAGCTGCTTGTTTAAAAAAATACATGTAATATGATAATTGTTGCAGATGTTTGTGTATATACACACATGAAAGCAGTATAATAAATTGGTCTATAATCAATTTTATTAACAATCTGACATCGCTCCAGTATTTCTTTGCAACATTCAAGTGCTAATTGTCTTTATTCCACTACTGAAGAAGCATGACTCAAATCACCTACTCATATTTCAAACATTCAGCCTGACAAAAGATACATGTTTTATTATTCCATGCCTCACCATTAACTTAATTATTGCGAAGCGAAGGGGTGTACATTCTGTTTTGATATTTCAGCATATTTACAATTCATGTAAAATTTATTAAATAAATATTTTTGCCACCAACTGAATTTTTTTGGTACAATTATGTTGTTTACGAACAATGTAGTAAAACAAGCTTATATTTCTGGTTGGATATTACATTCTATTCTTACTATTTTAATCAATGTCATTTCCTTAGAATGCGCACTAGTCTTTCAGTTTGTTATTCTTTAGTATTTTATCCTCTTATGTTTGTTGTGTAGTAAATATGAAAGTTTTTATTTTCATAGTGTTTATTAGTTTTCCTTGTGAAGCGCATTGTGTTGCATCTATGTCTGAAATGTGCTGTATAAATAAAGCTTGATTTGATTTGAACATATTGCAAAAACAAATTAACCCAATGACCGACCAATCAACAGACCTCTTGCAAAACCAATGAACCAAAAGGTTGACACCAAGCTTGCTAAATGTTTTTCTAGTGTTGTCTCATTGGAAGAGGTAAAGAAGAAAAACGTGGCTTACTTCATTGATGGTAATCTCCTCATGCGTAAATGGACATCCCATGATGACGCGGGCGGAGATTGGAATGCTGTTTACCAAATAGGGATTCCTACAGCCTTTCGACAAAATGTGTTATCCCTTGCTCATGATCACCAGTGGTCTGGTCATTTAGGAATCACAAAAACTTATGATCGGGTTCTTCGCCATTTCTTTTGGCCAGGTTTAAAACAAGATGTGGCTCAGTACTGTCGTAAATGCCACACATGTCAGATAACAGGAAAACCAAATCAGGTTATTCCTCCCGCTCCTCTTTGTCCAATACCTGTCGTAGGTGAACCATTCGAACATGTGGTGGTTGATTGTGTTGGACCGTTACCGAAGACAAAATCGGGTAACCAGTTTCTGTTGACAATTATGTGTATGGCAACAAGATACCCCGAGGCCATTCCTCTGCGAAGGATTACAGCCCCGGTAGTGAGTAAAGCCTTAATTAAATTCTTCACGACATTCGGATTACCTAAGGTGGTACAAAGTGATCAAGGTACCAATTTCCTGTCCAAGCTTTTCAAGCAGGTGTTAAAATCATTGTCAATTACGCACCGTGTGTCAAGCGCCTATCACCCAGAGTCTCAGGGTGCGCTTGAACGTTGGCATCAGACACTGAAGTCTATGCTACGTAAATATTGTTTGGAATCTGAGAAAGATTGGGATGAGGGAGTTCCTCTAGTTTTGTTTGCTGCTCGTGAAACTGTACAGGAGTCCCTAGGTTTCAGCCCGGCTGAACTAGTGTTCGGTCACACAGTGAGAGGACCAATGAAAGTTCTTAAAGAACAGTTTTTGTCCCAAGAGTTGTGTACAGGAGATGAAAATGTGTTGGACTACGTTAGTCGCTTTCGGGAGCGCCTACACCAAGCCTGTGCTCTTGCAAAGGAAGCTCTGTCTTCCTCCCAAAGGAGCATGAAAAGACACTATGATAAAGAGGCGGTTTCTCGTCCACTACAGCCAGGTGACCAAGTACTGGTGTTATTGCCTGTTCCAGGATCTTCACTGTCAGCTCGTTTCTCTGGTCCTTAATTCATTGAGAAGAAATTAAGTGAAACTGATTATGTGCTTCAAACGCCTGATAGAAAACGCCAATCTCGTGTGTGCCACATTAACATGTTAAAAGCATACCACACCCGACCCATCACCCAAGTGGATAGTTCAAAAACAGAGGAAGGTACGGCTGTCTCCGCTGCTTCTACTGCTATGATAGTGGACTGTCATATTGATAATGTTGAGGGAGATGGATTAGAGTTTCGCAATACTCAGCAGCAGTGCGTTAGATTGCCCAACTCAGAAATGCTGTTGTCTATCCAGTCAGGTCTGGTTCATTTAACGGACGGACAGGCCGACAATGTTGTGAGGCTACTACACAGTTTTCCATGTCTCTTTAATGACGTTCCTACTCGCACAAACGTGTTGGAACATGACATTAATGTTGGAAATGCTACACCTATCAAGCAACACCCCTATCGTATCAACGCTTCCAAAAGGAAGATAATGAGGAATGAAGTGACATATTTGTTGGAGAATGACCTGGCTACACCAAGTTCAAGCCCTTGGAGTTCTCCTTGCATTCTGGTTCCTAAACCTGATGGTACGTCCAGGTTATGTACGGATTATCGAAAGGTTAATTCTGTCACAATGCCAGATTCGTTCCCGTTACCCAGACTGGACGACTGTATCGACACTATTGGAGCTGCTAAGTATGTTACTAAGTTGGACCTCTTAAAAGGTTACTGGCAGGTTCCGTTAACTTCACGTGCTTCGGAGATTTCGGCCTTTGTAACCCCAGACAACTTCCTACAGTACTCAGTCATGGCTTTTGGGATGCGAAATGCACCAGCTACTTTCCAACGACTGGTTAACTCCGTATTAGCTGGAGTACCCAACTGTAGTGCTTATCTTGATGATCTGGTGATTTATTCGTCTGAGTGGTCAGATCATGTTGACTCTCTCAGGGTAGTATGTGAACAGTTGGCAGCTGCTTCGCTAACCCTGAACTTGGCAAAGTGCGAGTTTGGAAAAGCTACTGTTACTTATTTTGGCAAAGAGGTCGGCCATGGACAGGTGCGCCCTGTTGATGCCAAGGTCTTAGCTATAACTGCATTTCCCGCACCTACCACCAGACGACAGCTACGCCGCTTTTTAGGGATGGTTGGCTACTACCGTAGTTTCTGTCAAAATTTCTCTGCGGTAGTTGCTCCATTGACCGATTTGCTCAGTCCGGCTAAATCATTTGTGTGGTCTCCGGATTGTAAAATAGCTTTTGAATCTGCGAAAGCCCTCTTGTGTAATACCCCTGTACTTGCTGCTCCGGATTTTGAAAAACCGTTTCAACTTGAGGTAGATGCTAGTGCCAGAGGTGCTGGTGCTGTTCTACTGCAGCAGGACAAGAGTGGAGTGGATCATCCAGTGTGTTATTTTTCTCGGAAGTTTAATAAATGTCAAACAAACTATGCCACAATAGAACAGGAAGCTCTTGCTTTGTTGTTGGCTCTGCAGCACTTTGAGGTGTACATTGGTTCCAGTGCACTGCCAGTGATTGTATATACGGACCACAACCCCTTAGTGTTTCTCCACCGCATGTACAACCAGAACCAGCGCCTAATGCGTTGGGCCCTTATTGTACAGAATTATAATTTGGAGATAAAGCATAAAAAAGGTTCTGAGAATGTGTTGGCAGATGCTTTGTCTCGTGTGTGAGAATTATGATGTTTGTATGTTTTGTAAATACTGTGTTCGCAATCCCCCTAGGGTTGCTCTTTTAAGGGTGGGAGTGTTACGGATACAAGTGTTCTGTGTGTATCCTGTGTGTATTTCTTTTCTCTCCTTCTCCCCTACTCACAGGTGACAATAATCATTCCCCAATCAGTCATCAATCAGTCGCTAATCAGAAGACACCTGCTCCTTTTCTCTTACCCAATCACAGTCCCTTTCCCTTGGTTTAAAACCCCTGTCAGTTGTTGTCTCCCCAGCTCAATCTCTTTGTAACATGCCTTCTGTCTGTAGATCGCTTGTGTGTTTTGCAGCTACATGTCACTTTGTCCCCACCTGTGAGTATTGTTTTGGTTATGGTGTTTGAGTGTTTGTTTGATGGTGGGAAAAGGGGGTAAACAGACAAGTCGCCCTTGGGCTACACTACCCGTAGTTAAACATTGTTAAGAACACTAGTTAGAACTGGGCGGACCACCCCCTGTATTTTTGGTTAGTTAGTTAGCTGTTTGTGAAGTAGGCTAGTCTAGCTTAGGGGTATTTGTGGTTAGTTAGTTAGCTGTTGTTGAAGTAGGCTAGTCTAGCTTAGGGGTGTTTGTGGTTAGTTAGTTAGCTGTTGTTGAAGTAGGCTAGTCTATCTTAGGGGTGTTTGTGGTTAGTTAGTTAGCTGTTTGTGAAGTAGGCTAGTCTAGCTTAGGGGTGTTTGTGGTTAGTTAGTTAGCTGTTTGTGAAGTAGGCTAGTCTAGCTTAGGGGTGTTTGTGGTTAGTTAGTTAGCTGTTTGTGGAGTAGGCTAGTCTAGCTTAGGGGTGTTTTTGAATTATTATTCTATCATTCCTTGGGTCCCGCTCAGCCCCTTTTCCTGCCCCCCCCCCCCCCCCCCCCCCATTTACCGTGTGTTTATAAATAAACATTTAGTGTTAGACGGTAATTAAGTTGTCTGTGTTATTTGTTCTCACTGTTACGTTTTCACTACTATAATTTGCATGAGTTGTGTTACGGGTCCCATTACCATCCCCCCTAGACTGTCGGGCCAAAGGGATTCGTAACAATGGGCACCAGTGTATATGACCTATATGGGCACCAGAGGATATGACCTATATGACCTATATGGGCACCAGAGGATATGACCTATGTGGGCACCAGAGGATATGACCTAAATGACCTATATGGACACCAGAGGATATGACCTATAAGGGCACCAGAGGATATGACCTATAAGGGCACCAGAGGATATGACCTATATGGACACCAGAGGATATGACCTATATGGACACCAGTGGATATGACCTATATGGACACCAGAGGATATGGCCTATATGGGCACCAGAGGATATGACCTATATGGGCACCAGAGGATATGACCTATATGGGCACCAGAGGATATGACCTATATGGGCACCAGAGGATATGACCTATATGGGCACCAGTGGATATGACCTATATGACCTATATGGGCACCAGAGGATATGGCCTATATGACCTATATGGGCACCAGAGGATATGACCTATATGGGCACCAGTGGATATGACCTATATGGGAACCAGAGGATATGGCCTATATGGGAACCAGAGGATATGGCCTATATGGGCACCAGAGGATATGACCTATATGGGCACCAGAGGATATGACCTATATGGGCACCAGTGGATATGACCTATATGACCTATATGGGCACCAGAGGATATGACCTATATGACCTATATGGACACCAGAGGATATGACCTATAAGGGCACCAGAGGATATGACCTATAAGGGCACCAGAGGATATGACCTATAAGGGCACCAGAGGATATGACCTATATGGACACCAGAGGATATGACCTATATGGACACCAGAGGATATGACCTATATGGGCACCAGAGGATATGACCTATATGGACACCAGAGGATATGACCTATATGGGCACCAGAGGATATGACCGATATGGACACCAGAGGATATGGCCTATATGGGCACCGGTGTATATGACCTGTATGGGCACCAGAGGATATGACCGATATGGTCACCAGAGGATATGACCTATATGGACACCAGAGGATATGACCTGTATGGGCACCGGAGCCATCAGTCTTTTAACTCTGGAATGCTATGGATAATCAACTCCTTTCCAATTGTATCTGAAAGATCAGACTCTCACCTTCGTATTTATAGACATTTGACTGGAAGCTAAATAAGTATACGTTTTTGTTTGTTATTTTTGAGTTATAGTGGCAATCTGGAGATAACGCCATCTCCAGATTGACTTGATGTAGTTACACATTTCAAATATGGACAGTCCAGATTAAGACATTAATTTTCTTGATAAGAAATGACCATACCATACCAGCACCACAGATGAATAGCATTCTCACATGGCATTCTCACATAGCATTCTCACATAGCACCACAGATGAATAGCATTCTCACATAGCATTCTCACATAGCACCACAGATGAATAGCATTCTCACATAACATTCTCACATAGCACAACAGATGAATAGCATTCTCACATAGCATTCTCACATAGCACCACATATGAATAGCATTCTCACATAGCACCACATATGAATAGCATTCTCACATAGCACCACAGATGAATAGCATTCTCACATAGCACCACAGATGAATACTATTCTCACATAGCACCACATATGAATAGCATTCTCACATAGCACCACAGATGAATAGCATTCTCACATAGCACCACAGATGAATACTATTCTCACATAGCACCACATATGAATAGCATTCTCACATAGCACCACAGATGAATAGCATTCTCACATAGCACCACAGATGAATAGCATTCTCACATAGCACCACAGATGAATACTATTCTCACATAGCACCACAGATGAATACTATTCTCACATAGCACCACAGATGAATAGCATTCTCACATAGCACCACAGATGAATAGCATTCTCACATAGCACCACAGATGAATACTATTCTCACATAGCACCACATATGAATAGCATTCTCACATAGCACCACAGATGAATAGCATTCTCACATAGCACCACATATGAATAGCATTCTCACATAGCACCACATATGAATAGCATTCTCACATAGCACCACAGAAGAATAGCATTCTCTTTTATTTTTTTATTTTTTAATTTTTTAAAATTTTTATCCCATTTTCTCCCCAATTTTCGTGGTATCCAATCGCTAGTAATTACTACCTTGTCTCATCGCTACAACTCCCGTACGGGCTCGGGAGAGACGAAGGTCGAAAGCCATGCGTCCTCCGAAGCACAACCCAACCAGCCGTACTGCTTCTTAACACAGCGCGCCTTCAACCCGGAAGCCAGCCGCACCAATGTGTCGGAGGAAACACCGTGTACCTGGCCCCCTTGGTTGGCGCGCACTGTGCCCGGCCCGCCACAGGAGTCGCTGGAGCGCGATGAGACAAGGATATCCCTACCGGCCAAACCCTCCCCAACCCGGACGACGCTATGCCAATTGTGCGTCGCCCCACGGACCTCCCGGTCGCGGCCGGCTGCGACAGAGCCTGGGCGCGAACCCAGAGACTCTGGTGGCGCAGTTAGCACTGCGATGCAGTGCCCTAGACCACTGCGCCACCCGGGAGGCCTTGAATAGCATTCTCACATAGCACCACAGATTAATAGCATTCTCACATAGCACCACAGATGAATAGCATTCTCACATAGCACCACATATGAATAGCATTCTCACATAGCACCACAGATGAATAGCATTCTCACATAGCACCACAGATGAATAGCATTCTCACATAGCACCACAGATGAATAGCATTCTCACATAGCATTCTCACATAGCACCACAGATGAATAGCATTCTCACATAGCATTCTCACATAGCATTCTCACATAGCACCACAGTTGAATAGCATTCTCACATGGCATTCTCACATAGCATTCTCACATAGCACCACAGTTGAATAGCATTCTCACATAGCATTCTCACATAGCACCACAGATGAATAGCATTCTCACAGAGCACCACAGATGAATAGCATTCTCACATAGCATTCTCACATAGCATTCTCACATAGCACCACAGTTGAATAGCATTCTCACATGGCATTCTCACATAGCATTCTCACATAGCACCACAGTTGAATAGCATTCTCACATAGCATTCTCACATAGCACCACAGATGAATAGCATTCTCACAGAGCACCACAGATGAATAGAATTCTCACATAGCATTCTCACATAGCACCACAGAAGAATAGCATTCTCACATAACATTCTCACATTGCACCACAGAAGAATAGCATTCTCACATAGCATTCTCACATAGCACCACATATGAATAGAATTCTCACATAGCATTCTCACATAGCACCACAGATGAATAGCATTCTCACATAGCATTCTCACATAGCACCACAGATGAATAGCATTCTCACATAGCACCACAGATGAATAGCATTCTCACATAGCATTCTCACATAGCACCACAGATGAATAGCATTCTCACATAGCATTCTCACATAGCACCACAGAAGAATAGCATTCTCACATAACATTCTCACATTGCACCACAGAATAATAGCATTCTCACATAGCATTCTCACATAGCACAACCGATGAATAGCATTCTCACATAGCATTCTCACATAGCACCACCGATGAATAGCATTCTCACATAGCACCACAGATGAATAGCATTCTCACATAGCATTCTCACATAGCACCACCGATGAATAGCATTCTCACATAGCACCACAGATGAATACCATTCTCACATAGCACCACAGATGAATAGCATTCTCACATCCTTTTGTCCAGGTGGGAAAGGGCAGTGTGGAGTGCAATAGAGATTGCATCGTCTGTGGATCTGTTGGGACATTATGCAAATTGGAGTGTGTCTAGGGTTTCTGGGATAATGGTGTTGATGTGAGCCATTACCAGACTTTCAAAGCACTTCATGGCTATGGACGTGAGTGCTACGGATCTGTAGTCATTTAGGCAGGTTACCTTCGTGTTCGTGGGCACAGGGACTATGATGGTCTGCTTGAACCATGTTGGTATTACAGACTCAGACAGGGGTTGAAAATGTCAGTGAAAACACCTGCCAGTTGGTCAGCACATGCTTGGAGTACACGTCCTGTTAATCGGTCTGGCCCAGCGGCTTTGTGAATGTTGACCTGTTTAAAGGTCTTACTCACATCGGCTGCGGAGAGCGTGATCACACAGTCGTCCGGAACAGCTGATGCTCTCATGCGTGTTTCAGTGTTACTTGCCTCTAGGCGAGCATAGAAGTAATTTAGCTCGTCTGGTAGGCTCCTGTCACTGGGCAGCTCTTGGCTGTGCTTCTCTTTGTAGTCTGTAATAGTTTGCAAGCCCTGCCACATCCGAGCGTCGGAGCCTTTGTAGTACGATTCGATCTGGTCTTCGTACATCTCCATTTAATATTATTATATAATGAAAGAAAAATATATATACACTTTTTGTAAAAAAATAAATAAAAAAAATACAAAACAGCCCTGCGTTACCCACTCCAATCAGCAGACGGCGATGTGTGTCTTTCCGGCTATGCTGCCAGTGTGACGTTTAATCTAGTGGACGGGACGCTTCTTCAACAACAGCAGCAGTAGCTATTCAGCACCCTCGGTAGCTTCCAACATTACCGAGACATTAGAGCTCTTAAGACGCTTTCGTTGTATCTTTGCCTCTGTTTTAAAATATAACGTACTTATTTCGTATAGCTAGTTGACCCATTTCATTTCATATTTACGTTGTTATTCAGGTTAGTAGCGAGCTGGCTTGCTAAATTAGCTTAGCACCGGGCTAGTCGTTTATCCTAACTAACTAACTTAGCTAGTTAACATCGCCAACCATGAGCTCATTAAACTACTCCCCTCCTGCCAAAGAAAAGGAGGTCTGCTGTACATTATCGTAAAAGAAGAAGAAGAGGAGAATATTACAGTGAAAAGAGAGAAATAAGCTTTCAGAATGAAAAAGAAGGAGGAGGATGTTACAGTGAAAAAAGAGAAAGAACATTTTGACGAGGAAGAGGGTAAAGAGACTGTCACAGTGGAAGAGGATGAGGTAGAATCTTTCAGAATGGAAGCGGAGGCTATCGGTGTCACATTGAAAGAAGAAGAGGTGGATGTTATAGTGAAAGAAGAGAAAGAACATTTTAGAGTGAAAGATGAAGAGGGGATAGAGGCTGTCACAGTGGAAGAAGAGGAGGTAGAATCTTTCAGAATTAAAAAGGAGGAAGAGGAGGATGTTACAGTGAAAGAAGAGGAAGAACCTTTTAGAGTGGAAGAGGAGGCTATCTTAAGAAACGAGGAGGAAGACGTATTGGGAGATGAAGAGGAGACTGAAGATCTGATTAACACCAGTGAGTACCGTCTTAAAAACAGGGTCACAAACTGCCCTTGTTGAGTTAATGTATCGTTTTAATAAATGGCTCTGGGCCTCGCCATTTATTCTGGGAGAATATAACTAATAAATGTCCACTGAACTTAGTTCAAATGTCGTACCCCATCAGAACCCAAAATATAAGCTTGTTTTACTCCTTTGTTTGTAAACAATGTAATTGTAAATAAACACTGTATATCCTCAAAACATGGAGGTAGTTCCATTAGGCTGAACCTGAGACATGAGACTGTTATGAAAAGCTCTATAGACATGTAATAAATTATTATTATGCATTAAGAATGTTGGATCATTTTGAATATTGTTCTAATTCTAGATATTCAGTTACATAATATAATTTAAATATTCCCAGTTGTTAATGGGGAAGCTAACATGGCTGCTATAATGTCACGTTCAGACTTTCAGTCGTATATATGTATTGATAATGAGGGAGCTAACATGACTTCCATAATGTCATGTAAAGGCACCATAATGCAGAAACTTGGCCCAAACCTCTAAATACCTCTGGACTGAACCAGGTTGAGCTGGTCTAAAGCCTGAACCGGGTTGAGCCGGGCTAAAGACTGAACTGGGTTGAGCCGGGCTAAAGCCTGAACCGGGTTGAGCCGGGCTAAAGACTGAACCGGGTTGAGCCGGGCTAAAGCCTGAACTGGGTTGAGCTGGGTTAAAGCCTGAACTGGGTTGGGAGTATACCAAACACTACACTGAGTATACCAAACACTACAACACTACACTGAGTATACCAAACACTACAACACTACACTGAGTATACCAAACACTACACTGAGTATACCAAACACTACAACACTACACTGAGTATACCAAACACTACAACACTACACTGAGTATACCAAACACTACAACACTACACTGAGTATACCAAACACTACAACACTACACTGAGTATACCAAAAACTACACTGAGTATCCCAAACACTACACTGAGTATACCAAACACTACACTGAGTATATCAAACACTACAGCACTACACTGAGTATACCAAACACTACACTGAGTATACCAAACACTACACTGCGTATATCAAATACTACAGCACTACACTGAGTATACCAAACACTACAGCACTACACTGAGTATACCAAACACTACAACACTACACTGAGTATACCAAACACTACAACACTACACTGAGTATACCAAACACTACACTGAGTATACCAAACACTACAACACTACACTGAGTATACCAAACACTACACTGAGTATCCCAAACACTACACTGAGTATACCAAACACTACACTGAGTATATCAAACACTACAGCACTACACTGAGTATACCAAACACTACACTGAGTATACCAAACACTACACTGCGTATATCAAATACTACAGCACTACACTGAGTATACCAAACACTACAGCACTACACTGAGTATACCAAACACTACAACACTACACTGAGTATACCAAACACTACAACACTACACTGAGTATACCAAACACTACACTGAGTATATCAAACACTACAGCACTACACTGAGTATACCAAACACTACCCTGAGTATACCAAACACTACAGCACTACACTGAGTATACCAAACACTACCCTGAGTTTACCAAACACTACACCGAGTATATCAAACACTACAGCACTGCACTGAGTATACAAAACACGACCCTGAGTATACCAAACACGACACTGAGTATACCAAACACGACACTGAGTATACCAAACACGACACGGAGTATACCAAACACTACACGGAGTATACCAAACACTAGTAGTTTGTAACCACCACCATGTACCCTACTCTTAAACCTTTTCTTCAATGCCTCTGTAGTTTGTAGTGCTACGAATTGGTAGTAATTTAGGCAGGTTACCTTGATGTTCTTGGTTACAGTGACTTTGGTGGTCTGCTTAAAACATGTATTACAGACTCAGTCAGGGACAGGTTGAACATGTCAGTGAAGATACTTGGCAGTTGTTCAACGCATGCTCTGAGTACACTTCTTGGTAATCTGTCTGGCTCTGTGGCCTTATGAATGTTGACCTGTTTAAAGGTCTTACTCACATCGGCTACGGAGAACGTGATCACACAGTCGTCCGGAACAGCTGGTGCTCTCATGCATGCTTCAGTGTTGCTTGCCTCAAAGTGCCTGTAGAAGTAAGTTAGGTCATCTGGTAGGCTCGTGTCACTGGACAGCTCGCAGCTGGGCTTTCCCTTGTGGTCATTAATAGTTTGCAAGCCCTGCCACATCCAACTAACCAGTGTAGTAGGATTCAATCTTAGTCCTTTATTGACGCCTTACCTGTTTGATGGTTCGCCGGAGGGCATAGCGGGATTTCTTATAAGCGTCCGGGTTAGAGTCCCGCTCCTTGAAAGCGGCAGCTCTAGCCTTTAGGTCAGTGCGGATGTTGCATTTAATCCATGGCTTCTGGTTGGGGTATGTACGTACAGTCACTGTGGGGGACGACGTCATCGATTCACTTATTGATTTAGCTGGTGACTGATGTGATTAAACCTCAGTTTAACCATGTGGAGGTTTCATTCAGGTCTCTCTGTTTAACCAAATACTCTGTTTGTCTTTGGCAGGAGAGGGACCAGACTCTCACTCTGACTGTGAGAAGAGTACTTCAGGGGATCCAGTCCCATTGATGCCTATACCAGTGAGACGACACCACTGTTCTCAGTGTGGAAAGAGATTTACCCTGTTAGGGAACCTGAAAAGGCATGAGAAGACACACACGGGAGAGAAGCCTTTCCAATGTTCCCAGTGTGGAAAGAGTTTTACACGATTAGGGAACCTGAATATGCATGACAGATCACACACGGGAGAGAAACCTTTCCAATGCTCCCAGTGTGGAAAGGGTTTTACAGGGTTAGGGCATCTGAAGGAACATAAAAGAATACACACAGGAGAGAAGCCTTTCCAATGCTCCCAGTGTGGAAAGGGTTTTACCTTGTTAGGGAACCTGAATATGCATGACAGAACACACACAGGAGAGAAGCCTTTCCAATGCTCCCAGTGTGGAAAGGGTTTTACACAGTTAGGAAATCTGAAGGAGCATGAAAGAACACACACAGGGGAGACATCTTACCATTGCTCTTTGTGTGGAAAGGATTTTGCCAAGTTAGGGAGCCTAAAGGAACATACAAGAATACACACAGGAGAGAAACCTTTCCAATGCTCCCAGTGTGGAAAGAGTTTTACACGGTTAGGGCATCTGAAGGAACATGAAAGAATACACACAGGAGACAAGACTTTCCAATGTTCCCAGTGTGGAAAGAATTTTACACGGTTAGGGAACCTGAAAAGGCATGAGAGAGTACATACAGTCTTTCCAATACGCCCAGTGTGTAGCAGGAACCGGCTCAGAGACCAGAACCAAAAACTGGGAAAAAGTTGAGAAGCACAAACAGAATCAGGAAAGAAAGGGATCTCTACTTTTCCCGGAACAGAACCGTTATTTTAATTGCGTTGTAAACAGTTAATAACTTTCTTTTAAAGCAACTGCCCAGTGAAAATCTCACTTTAAAAGTTAATTCTGTTAACTCATATGTAAATGTTGTTGACGTGTCCTATACGTGTGTTTGTGGACAAAGCATAAATTGAAGAAAAACACTTCAAAACCCCCAAACAGACCATTTTTTAAAAATCTTGCTATTTCCTCATAGAACATGATGTCATCTCCCTGAGGAGGATAAGCTGGCCAATCAGTAGTCTACTTGTATTAATATTCTAATGACTGGTATACGCCCACACCATAACAACACAGAAAAGCTGCTTTTTAACATACTTAATAAATACAAATTTGAAGGAAAACGATTTCACTCATATTGTAATTAATTATAGGTCATGTTTCATAGAAGTCTGGAAACACTGGGAATTTAATTTAAATTCTGGCCATTTGTTTTTCAGTCCCACAAACATCGCCAATAAAGCGCTTTATGCAAAGCCTACCTGCCCTTCCCTCCTCCAGAGCTACTTGCTCTCTCCCCGTCTCAGTCGCATCTCGCGCCCTACACTTGTTGTCTGTCCATCATATAACTAGCTTGTCTGCTCCATAGCTGCTCCGTCCACACTGACTGGTGAAATCATTTAATGAGCTACATGTAAAAAAAAAAAAGAAGTGTTTTCACAGGTTAAAAAAGGAACAGAAAGGAACGATATAAACCGGTACGAACCAGTTCAGAACTTTATTTTGATGGTCGGAACCTATGAGGTATATAAACCCTGGATTGCTATGTATCGGCCAATGAGAGGCTTTGAAGCCACCGGTCGGCCGTATTGGCACTCCCCATTAGGAGCAGTCCTCCATAGGAATGAATGGAATCCTACAGTATTTCAATTAAATGTTTTCAAGGACATTCTTACATGTAATTAAGGAAAAAAAAACAGCAGCGTTGCAGTTCTTGACACAAACCGGTGCGCCTGGCATCTACTACCATACCTCGTTCATCAAAGGCACTTCATCTTTTGTCATGCCCGTTCATGGCACACAGCAGCGTTGCAGTTCTTGACACAAACCGGTGCGCCTGGTACCTACTACCATACCTCGTTCATCAAAGGCACTTCATCTTTTGTCATGCCCGTTCATGGCACACAGCAGCGTTGCAGTTCTTGACACAAACCGGTGCGCCTGGCACCTACTACCATACCTCGTTCATCAAAGGCACTTCATCTTTTGTCATGCCCGTTCATGGCACACAGCAGCGTTGCAGTTCTTGACACAAACCGGTGCGCCTGGCACCTACTACCATACCTCGTTCATCAAAGGCACTTCATCTTTTGTCATGCCCGTTCATGGCACACAGCAGCGTTGCAGTTCTTGACACAAACCGGTGCGCCTGGCACCTACTACCATACCTCGTTCATCAAAGGCACTTCATCTTTTGTCATGCCCATTCATGGCACACACACACACACACAATCCATGCCTCCACTGTCTCCGCCCCCTTCATCGATACTGATTTGAAGTGGAGTTAACAATAAGGGATCCTGGCTTTCACCTGGATTCACCTGGTTAGTCTATGTCCTGGAAAGAGCAGGTGTTCTTAAACCTTTGGATTCACCTGGTCAGTCTATGTCCTGGAAAGAGCAGGTGTTCTTAAACCTTTGTCCACTCAGTATATAAACAGTGTATATATTTTATGTTTAGCTCACACAATAGAATTTAAAAGTATTAATTTGTCTGTAAATGTGTCCAAAATGAATGTAGACATTAATACATGTATTTCTATATTGCCCATGGGGCACGAAGATGCCCCGCCCCCTTTTCAGTTATCCAGGGTTTATACACCTTTCTGTCATCCAGGGTTTATACACCTTTCAGTCATCCAGGGTTTATACACCTTTCAGTCATCCAGGGTTTATACACCTTTCAGTCATCCAGGGTTTATACACCTTTCAGTCATCCAGGGTTTATACACCTTTCAGTCATCCAGGGTTTATACACCTTTCAGTCATCCACAGTTTATACACCTTTCAGTCATCCAGGGTTTATACACCTTTCAGTCATCCAGGGTTTATGCACCTTTCAGTCATCCAGGGTTTATACACCTTTCAGTCATCCAGGGTTTATACACCTTTCAGTCATCCACAGTTTATACACCTTTCAGTCATCCAGGGTTTATGCACCTTTCAGTCATCCAGGGTTTATACACCTTTCAGTCATCCAGGGTTTATACACCTTTCAGTCATCCAGGGTTTATACACCTTTCAGTCATCCAGGGTTTATACACCTTTCAGTCATCCAGGGTTTATACACCTTTCAGTCATCCAGGGTTTATACACCTTTCAGTCATCCAGGGTTTATACACCTTTCAGTCATCCAGGGTTTATACACCTTTCAGTCATCCAGGGTTTATGCACATCATTGTTCGGAACAGTGGAATGTAACAAACAAATGGCGATTGGATAAAATGATTTTGGTTCCAACCCATGGGGTGTATTCATTCCACCGATTCTGTTGCAAAACGTTTCTTAAAACGGCAGCAAAAGGAACGAAAACGGGGAGGGACTTGAATTCATCCAATAAGTTTGTCCAACATTCAGGCGGAATGAATACACCCCAGGTGTGGAAAGAGTTTTACCCAGTTAGTGAACCCAGTTAGTGAACCCAGTTAGTGAACCCGGTTATTGAACCTAATTGTGGAAAGACATTTTCCAGGACAGAGGACCTGAAATTAGAGAATAGAAAGGCTGTGTTCTGACTTTTGTTTTTGTCTGAGAATTTGCCTTTTTTGTTTATGCCACATAAAATCATATTGTTTGTATGAAATCTTATTTTCATTTTTTCCTCTCAAGAATTTATTGTTAAAAACAGATTAACATTTTAAATGTGTATTTTATTTTGACTATGTATTTTGATTGATTGAATACAAGTCTGAATGCTTAGATGTTCATGATATGGTTTTGATATTTTGATACGGGGTTAGAATGGGGTTAGAATGGGGCTAACATTCTAGAACACGTAGCCTAATTCTTGATTCTAACCTTGAAATCTCACGAATTTAGTCGTTTTGTTTCATTGAATTCAGTTGTGTACTAGTCTTCAGGCTAAAGGTGTATGAAAATATGATGTTCTGAAAACGTCAGGTAAGTTGTTGACATGAATAACATTTACTACCTCATCAATGTTCCCAAAAGTATTATTCCACCGTGTCAGAGAAAACACAGGTGCTGATTGTAAAAAAAAAAAAAACTACATATTTTTGTCTGAATGTAAATCAAATGTGGAACACCACTAGTTGATGTTCATTATATAGATACACTACCGTTCAAAAGTTTGGGGTCACTTAGAAATGTCCTTGTTTTTGAAAGAAAAGCTAATTATTTGTCCATTAAAATAACATCAAATTGATCAGAAATACAGTGTAGACATTGTTAATATTGTAAATGACTGGAAACGGCTGATTTTTAATTCAATATCTACATTGGCGTACAGAGGCCCATTATCAGCAACCATCACTCCTGTGTTCCAATGACACGTTGTGTTAGCTAATCCAAGTTTATAATTCTAAAAGGCTAATTGATCATTAGAAAACCCTTTTGCAATTATGTTAGCATAGCTGAAAACTGTTGTTCTGATTATAAAGAAGCAATAAAACTGGCCTTATATAGACTAGTTGAGTATCTGGAGCATCAGCATTTGTGGGTTCGATTACAGGCTCAAAATGGCCCGAAACAAAGACCTTTCTTCTGGAACTTGTCAGTCTATTCTTGTTCTGAGAAATGAAGGCTATTCCATGTGAGAAATTGTCAAGAAACTGAAGATCTCATGCAACACTGTGTACTACTCCATACACAGAACAGCGAAAACTGTCTCTAACCAGAATAAAAAGAGGAGTTGGAGGCCCCGGTTGGGAGGCCCCGGTGCACAACTGAGCAAGAGGACAAGAACATTAGAGTGTCTAGTTTGAGAAACAGACGCCTCACAAGTCCTCAACTAGCAGCTTCATTAAATAGTACCCACAAAACACCAGTCTCAACGTCAACAGTGAAGAGGCGACTCCGGGATGCTGACCATCCAGGCAGAGTTCCTCTGTCCAGTGTCTGTGTTCTTTTGCCAATCTTAATCTTTTCTTTTTATAGGCCAGTCTGAGATATGGCTTTTTCTTTGCAACTCTGCCTAGAAGTCCTCCTTGCACAAAGGCGGAGGTAGCGGTCCTGCTGCTGGGTTGTTGCCCTCCTACGGCCTCCTCCACGTCTCCTGATGTACTGGCCTGTCTCCTGGTAGCGCCTCCATGCTCTGGACACTACGCTGACAGACACAGCAAACCTTCTTGCCACAGCTTGCATTGATGTGCCATCCTGGATGAACTGCACTACCTGAGCCACTTGTGTGGGTTGTAGACTCCGTCTCATGCTACCACTAGAGTGAGAGCACCGCCAGCATTCAAAAGTGACCAAACCATCAGCCAGGAAGCATAGGAACTGAGAAGTGGTCTGTGGTCACCACCTGCAGAATCACTCCTTTATTGGGGTTGTCTTGCTAATTGCCTATAATTTCCACCTTTTGTCTATTCTATTTGCACAACAGCATGTGAAATGTATTATCAAACAGTGTTACTTCCTAAGTGGACAGTTTGATTTCACAGAAGTGTGATTGACTTGGAGTTACATTGTGTTGTTTAAGTGTTCCCTTTATTTTTTTGAGCAGTTTATATGATTTTTTAAAACTTTTGGTCTGGGATTTTTTTTCTTTTTTCCATGAACTTCAGGGTCATTAGCTTCAGCACCAACATCACTCACACCAACTCACACTCACAAGTGCCTGATTGACTATCTCCGATAAGCAGGAACGATGGAGAGTAGAGTTTTTGAGGATCATGGATCAGTACCATGTTAAAGTACCATGTTTTGAGGATCATGGATCAGTACCATGTTAAAGTACCATGTTTTCAGGATCAAAAACCAGTACCATGTTTTCAGGATCATGGATCAGTACCATGTTAAAGGACCATGTTTTGAGGATCATGGATCAGTACCATGTTACGGTCCATGTTTTTCAAGATCATGGATCAGTACCATGTTTTTCAGGATCATGGATCAGTACGATGTTAAAGGACCATGTTTTGAGGATCAGTACCATGTTAAAGGACCATGTTTTCAGGATCATGGATCAGTACCATGTTAAAGGACCATGTTTTGAGGATCATGAATCAGTACCATGTTAAGGACCATGTTTTCAGGATCATGGATCAGTACCATGTTAAGGTCCATGTTTTTGAGGATCATGGATCACTACCATGTTAAAGGACCATGTTTTCAGGATCATGGATCAGTACCATGTTAAAGGACCATGTTTTGAGGATCATGGATCAGTACCATGTTAAGGTCCATGTTTTCAGGATCATGGATCAGTACCATGTTTTGAGGATCATGGATCAGTACCATGTTAAAGGACCATGTTTTTCAGGATCATGGATCAGTACCATGTTAAGGTCCATGTTTTCAGGATCATGGATCAGTACCATGTTAAGGTCCATGTTTTTCAGGATCATTGATCAGTACCATGTTAAAGTACCATGTTTTCAGGATCAAAAACCAGTACCATGTTTTCAGGATCATGGATCAGTACCATGTTAAAGGACCATGTTTTGAGGATCATGGATCAGTACCATGTTACGGTACATGTTTTTCAAGATCATGGATCAGTACCATGTTTTTCAGGATCATGGATCAGTACCATGTTTTCAGGATCATGGATCAGTACCATGTTTTGAGGATCATGGATCAGTACCATGTTAAAGTACCATGTTTTCAGGATCATGGATCAGTACCATGTTAATGTACTATGTTTTGAGGATCATGGATCAGTACCATGTTAAAGGACCATGTTTTCCGGATCATGGATCAGTACCATGTTAATGTACTATGTTTTGAGGATCATGGATCAGTACGATGTTAAAGGACCATGTTTTGAGGATCAGTACCATGTTAAAGGACCATGTTTTCAGGATCATGGATCAGTACCATGTTAAAGGACCATGTTTTGAGGATCATGGATCAGTACCATGTTAAAGTACCATGTTTTCAGGATCAAGGATCAGTACCATGTTAAGGTCCATGTTTTCAGGATCATGGATCAGTAACATGTTAAAGTGCCATGTTTTGAGGATCATGGATCAGTACTATGTTAAAGGACCATGTTTTCAGGATCATGGATCAGTACCATGTTAAGGTACATGTTTTTCAGGATCATGGATCAGTAACATGTTAAAGTACCATGTTTTGAGGATCATGGATCAGTACTATGTTAAAGGACCATGTTTTCAGGATCATGGATCAGTACCATGTTAAAGGACCATGTTTTTCAGGATCATGGATCAGTACTATGTTAAAGGACCATGTTTTCAGGATCAGTACCATGTTAAAGGACCATGTTTTTTGAGGATCATGGATCAGTACTATGTTAAGGTCCATGTTTTCAGGATTATGGATCAGTAACATGTTAAAGTACCATGTTTTGAGGATCATGGATCAGTACCATGTTAAAGTCCATGTTTTTCAGAATCATGAACCAGTACCATGTTTTCAGGATCATGGATCAGTACCATGTTAAAGGACCATGTTTTGAGGATCATGGATCAGTACCATGTTACGGTCCATGTTTTTCAAGATCATGGATCAGTACCATGTTTTCAGGATCATGGATCAGTACCATGTTTTGAGGATCATGGATCAGTAACATGTTACGGTCCATGTTTTTCAGGATCATGGATCAGTACCATGTTAAAGGACCATATTTTCAGGATCATGGATCAGTACTATGTTAAAGGACCATGTTTTCAGGATCATGGATCAGTACCATGTTAAGGTCCATGTTTTTCAGGATCATGGATCACTACCATGTTAAAGGACCATGTTTTTCAGGATCATGGATCAGTACTATGTTAAGGTCCATGTTTTCAGGATCATGGATCAGTAACATGTTAAAGGACCATGTTTTTCAGGATCATGGATCAGTACTATGTTAAGGTCCATGTTTTGAGGATCATGGATCAGTACCATGTTAAGGACCATGTTTTCAGGATCAGTACCATGTTAAAGGACCATGTTTTGAGGATCATGGATCAGTACCATGTTAAAGGACCATGTTTTTGAGGATCATGGATCAGTACCATGTTAAGGACCATGTTTTCAGGATCATGGATCAGTACCATGTTAAGGTCCATGTTTTGAGGATCATGGATCAGTACCATGTTAAGAAACATGTTTTTCAGGATCATGGATCAGTACCATGTTTTCAGAATCATGGATCAGTACCATGTTAAAGGACCATGTTTTCAGGATCATGGATCAGTACCATGTTAAGGTCCATGTTTTCAGGATCATGGATCAGTACCATGTTAAGGTCCATGTTTTGAGGATCATGGATCAGTACCATGTTAAAGTCCATGTTTTTCAGGATCATGGATCAGTACCATGTTAAGAAACATGTTTTGAGGATCATGGATCAGTACCATGTTAAAGTGGTAATTTGCTGGTTTGATGATTCTCTTATTTCCCCACAATATTCTTAATTCACCTTTTGTTTGGCACAATGCTCTTCTTATTTGCACCATGTGTTTTACATGGTAGTCTTTATTATTATAACTGTCTTTATGGTGGTCTTTATTATTGTGACTGTCTTTATGGTGGTCTTTATTATTGTGCCTGTCTTTATGGTAGCCTTTATTGTGACTGTCTTTATGGTAGTCTTCATTACAACTGTCTTTATGGTAGTCTTTACTATTGTGACTGTCTTTATGGTAGTCTTTACTATAACTGTCTTTATGGTAGTCTTTACTATAACTGTCTTTATGGTGGCCTTTATTATTGTGACTGTCTTTATGGTAATCTTTATTATTGTGACTGTATTTATGGTAATCTTTATTATGGTGACTGTCTTTATGGTAGTCTTTATTATTGTGACTGTCTTTATGGTAGTCTTTACTATAACTGTCTTTATGGTGGTCTTTATTATTGTGACTGTCTTTATGGTAGTCTTTATTATTGTGACTGTATTTATGGTAATCTTTATTATTGTGACTGTATTTATGGTAATCTTTATTATGGTGACTGTCTTTATGGTAGTCTTTATTATTGTGACTGTCTTTATGGTAGTCTTTACTATAACTGTCTTTATGGTGGTCTTTATTATTGTGACTGTCTTTATGGTAGTCTTTATTATTGTGACTGTATTTATGGTAATCTTTATTATTGTGACTGTATTTATGGTAATCATTATTATGGTGACTGTCTTTATGGTAATCTTTATTATGGTGACTGTCTTTATGGTAGTCTTTACTATAACTGTCTTTATGGTGGTCTTTATTATTGTGACTGTCTTTATGGTGGTCTTTATTATTGTGACTGTATTTATGGTAATCTTTATTATTGTGACTGTATTTATGGTAGTCTTTATTATGGTGACTGTCTTTATGGTAATCTTTATTATGGTGACTGTCTTTATGGTAATCTTTATTATGGTGACTGTCTTTATGGTGGTCTTTATTATTGTGACTGTCTTTATGGTAATCTTTATTATGGTGACTGTCTTTATGGTAATCTTTATTATGGTGACTGTCTTCATGGTAGTCTTCATTATTGTGACTGTCTTTATGGTAGTCTTTATTATAACAGTCTTTATGGTAGTCTTTATTATGACAGTCTTTATGGTAGTCTTTATTATGACAGTCTTTATGGTGGTCTTCATTATGACAGTCTTTATGGTGGTCTTTATTATTGTGCCTGTCTTTATGGTAGTCAATCAATCAATCAATCAATTTTATTTTATATAGCCCTTCGTACATCAGATAATATCTCGAAGTGCTGTACAGAAACCCAGCCTAAAACCCCAAACAGCTAGAATGCAGGTGTAGAAGCACGGTGGCTAGGAAAAACTCCCTAGAAAGGCCAAAACCTAGGAAGAAACCTAGAGAGGAACCAGGCTATGAGGGGTGGCCAGTCCTCTTCTGGCTGTGCCGGGTGGAGATTATAACAGAACTATGCCAAGATGTTCAAAAATGTTCATAAGTGACAAGCATGGTCAAATAATAATCATGAATAATTTTCAGTTGGCTTTTCATAGCTGATCATTAAGAGTTGAAAAACAACAGGTCTGGGACAGGTGGCGGTTCCATAACCGCAGGCAGAACAGCTGAAACTGGAATAGCAGCAAGGCCAGGCGGACTGGGGACAGCAAGGAGTCACCACGGGCGGCAGTCCCGACGCATGGTCCTAGGGCCCAGGTCCTCCGAGAGAAAGAAAGAGAGAAGGAGAAAATTAGAGA